>NW_007129034.1:0-5019 GCF_000164805.1 Carlito syrichta
TTTTTTAAAACTATGTTTTTATCAATAATATTAAAGTATTCTATATAAAATTCATGTCCTTAATGAGGCTGGTGGTAAGGAAATATGTGAGATTTGAGCAGAGATCTAATTCAATACTTTTATATAGATAAGTACTTCTTAGCTCAACTTGCCAAACAGTTTTTTGTTTTTCATTTACCTAGAAAGGGGTGAAAGAGAGAGGAGGACACAGGAAGACAACAAGAGAGAGAGAGAGAGAGGCAGGGGAAATGGGGAGTGAGATCTAGCTATGAATAAATACACCTATGTATACTAACATACTAAAGTTCTACAAAATTATGGGTCTATTTTATGTCTCTCAGTTCTATATCTGTACAAAAGTTGTATATTTCTTGCACAGATATTGTACTATTTTAATTGCTATAATTATTTAATTACTATGTACAATTTTAATTACAATAACTTTCATACAGAGCAAAATCTACCTTCCCATATTTTTTCTTCAGCTATGTACTCTTTTATGCTCCTTTAATCTTCCATGTGGTTTACAAACTCAACTTGCTTTTGTTTACTAAAATCCACTGTTGGGATTTGCAATGCATTGAGCATATATAACAAGTGAGGAAGAGTTTAGATTTTTTAAGATAATTAATTTTTTTTTACTTGAAGTCTCTCTCTGTTGCCAGGCTAGAGTGCAGTGGCACACTCATGGCCACCCCAGTGTCGACCTGCTGGGCTCCGATGATGCTTTCACCTCAACCCTCGAAGTACCTGAAAATACACGTGTGTGCTACCATGCACAGATTTGATTTGATTTGATTTGATTTGATTTGAGATTTTAGAGATGAGGTCTCATCAAGTTGCCTGCAGGCTTATGCAATCCAGTCACTCCAGCCTCCCAAAGTGCTGGGATTACAGTCTGAGCCACTGAGTTCAGCCAAAATAATTTTTCAACCATTCTTGACTGATTTAGGTATTTTTAAGAATCTCTTAATGTAGGTTTATAGTTTTTCCACTAGATTTGTTTGTTTGTTTTTAAGAAACAGGATTATCCTCTGTCACAAAGGCTGGAGTGCAGTGGTGCAGCGAAAACTCTTTTACAGCTTTGAACTCCTAGCACAAAATAAACCTCCTGTCTGGTCCTCCTAGAGCTTCATGAGATTTTCAGTATTTTCTTTTCGTTCCCTTCCCATATATCTTGTGGATTCATTTGTCATAATCCAGCTAACTTCCAAATGCCAGGATATGTTTCTTTTATTTTGTTTTTGTTTTTGTTTTTACCTAATGCTCTTTTCTGTAGCTAAAAAGCATTAACTTCCCACATACCATTGGCAGAATGCTGGACAATTAACAGGCATCTAGGAAGAAACTTGAACAAAAATCAACGGAAGTTAGCAAAAAATATCTCAGGTATCTTGCTTGTGAAAGTTGTCAGAATCAAAATGGAGATAACCATGTTATAAAGAAAACAAAAGAAAAGAAAAGAAATAAAACCCTGACAAATAGGACTGGGGAAAGCTATAAAGACAGCATTCTCATGCTATATACAAAATTATTCCAATAACATGCTAATAACAAAATTATTCCAAAAGGCTCTGCACAAAGGACAACCTGGGACATAGGCCATCCCAAATTCACAGAAAAAAATGTAAGTGTAAAATATGGGAAAGGGTCTTCTTCAAAGACGTCTGCCCAGTAACTGCCTTTCCAACCTCTGATTCATATCATTCTTCTTCTTAATTTTAACGTCAAGGATAATTATTTCAAAACAATTATGTGATTTTACTTATTTTTCCTTTAAAAACTTTTGTCTTCCCTTTCCTCCGTGTATATACACAGAGTTTATCAGTCACACATCTTTTCATTACAAAACCCTATTCCTGAGTAAATATCATTTTCTTTTAAAAAGTCTTTCTTGTTATTAGGTTGACATGTCATAGAGTTTTTGTCTCCAAATCACATATTTTACTCATTTCCCAAAATTTCTCAACAAGATCAAGATTTCTAGAATGAAATGTATAGGTCCTTCGGCCTTTTAATCATTAATATGAAACTGCTTTAGTTTTAGAAACTAGTGATTATACAGAACCCCTTGAGCATGTCCAGATTGTTAACAATTTATCTGTAGGCAGTAATATTGATCCTTTTTTATCAGCTGCCCATGACAGCCTCCTGCACATCACCTGGAAGCTTGTTTAGTGCTATAATGTACTCCTCCAGTCCACCACCTGAGGTCATGGAATGCTGATGCCTGGGGATGTCAAGATACTAGATTCATGTGACTGCCATAGAAACTGAAGAATGAAACTCCATACAGTTCTTTTGGCCCAGACCTGCTACAGGTCTAAGACCCTTGGCTTTAGAGGCTTGCTTTAGAGCTTTTAAATACTCTCAGTCTTTATCCTGCCATGCCACACTTGCCTCAGAATGTCGATCTCCTTTCCCTCAGTGAAAAGTGAATAATAAATTTTACTTCTTTCTACTTTGATCTTTATTGCAATCTAGAGTTGTTCTCATGGCACATGCTCACCATGCCTCAGTTTACCCTTTCAAGAAGCTTTATCTCTTATGTTCCCTCACCTCCCTAATCTACTGGATATGACTTTCAGTAAAATTTGAAAAGCAGTTATACTAGTTAACATTGCTTTCCTTTTCCAATATTGGGCAGAGAAGGTTTTCAACATTTCACCCTTAGGTGGGATGTTAGTTGGGGATCTCTTACAGATATGCGTTATCAAATTAAGATAGTTCATGTTTTCAAATTACCTAAGTGTTTACAATGAAGAGATGTAGCATTTCTAAAAGGTTGTCCTGCATCTACTGAGATTACCATACAATTTTCCTTCTTGCTCTGTTAATATGGTAGATAATATTGATTGATTTTCAAGTGCTAAACCAGTGTTGAAGTCCTGACACTCCACAAGATCATAAGGTATTTTATAAATTTGTAGCTGGATTCAGAATGCTAACATACTGCCCATAATTATTTCCCCTGTGATCATGAGAAAAAAAAACTGGCTGATAAAAATAAAATGTGTAGGACTGCTAGAGTATTGCATAAAATGGACGTGTAAATATGCAGCCTTGTTGATATTTAAAGAGGTCTTCCCATATAAGTGGCTGTAATGCAGAAAAATACTTTTCAAGCATTAGAAACATGTTTAATTTGTGGTTTTTCAAAAGTCTTGTGTGGCTCGTTTATTTTTTATTTTTTTATGCCTAAAGGTGGTCTCAAACTCTTAAACAATTAACTCTTAAACCTTCCTCAGTTTCCTAAAGTTCTGGGATTTCAGGCATGAGCCACTGCACTTGACCTGGGTTTTCACTTTTAAAAGAATGAAAGAGCTGTGGAGATTCATAATGGTGAAAGTTGCAGATAGGAGCTATATACTTAGTCCAAGACAGGAATGCATCCATAAAACCCTTTTGTCTAGATTTTTTAAAGGTGTCCAGTTGAAATCCCCCTCATCTGACCCAAGATAACAAGATTTTTCTCTACAATTAATTGGCAATCAGGGATGCTGTGATTTGAATGTCCCATTCAAAACACGTGTTGAAACTTAATTCCCAAAGGGACAGTAATCAAAGTGGAGCTTTTAAGAGGTGATTGGGTCATGAAGGCTTTGTTCTTTTGATTGATTAATCCATTCATAGATTAATGGATTCATGGTTAATGGATAATCAGGGGAGGAGAACTGGTGGCATTATAAGAAGTGAAACCTGGCGGGACTTGGTGGCTCAGCATGTAATCCCAGCATTTTGGGAGGCCGAGGGGAGGGAATTGCCTGAGCCCATGGGTTCAAGACCCACCCGGGCAATTTGACGAGTTCTTGTATCCATAATAAATCAAAAATTAGCCAGACGTGGTAGCACACACCTGTAATTCCAGCTACTTGGTAGCCTGAGGGGGAAAGATCACCAGAGCCCAGCAAGTCGAGCCTGCAGTCGCCAAGAGAGTGCCACTGCACTCCAGTCTGGGTGACAGAGTGAGATTCCAACTCAAAAAAAAAAGTGAAACCTAAGCTACCATGTTCAACCCTTTCACCATTGCTTTAGTTTGAATGTTTTTTTTCCCCAAATCCCATGTTAAAATTTGTTCCCAATGCTGGGAGTGGAGTCTAATATAAGTGTTTAGGTCTGGAGGGTAGATGTCTCATTAATACACAATGTTTTGGGGGGGCGTCAATGAGTTCTCACTGTATTCATTTCCACCAGTTCTGGGATAATAGCTTGTTTTTATTTGGCATAATTGTTTTCTTAGACAGAGTCTGCCTCTTTCAACTAGGCTGAAGTACCATCATAGTTCACTGCACCTTCAGCATCCTGGGTTCAAATTTTTCTTCCAACTCAGCCTCCACAATAGCTAGGAAAACAAACATGTGCTCCCATGCATGGCCAATGTTTCATTATTATTACTTTTTTAGCCAAAGTCTCACTGTTGCCCAGGCTGGAGGGCAGTGTCACAATCCTGGTTTGCTACAGCTTTGGCCTCTTGGATTCAAGTGACCCTTCCATCTGAACCTCCCTAATAGTTGTAATTATAGGTGTATGCCACGACACTCAGCAAATTTTTTTATTTTTTTGTAACAAAGAGTCTCGCAATGTTTCCCAGGTTGCTCTCAAACTCCTAGGCTCAAGCAATCCACTTTGGCCACCCAAAGTGCAGACATAATTGGCAAGAACCATCATGCCTGACCTAATTTTTTTTGCTTTTATGAAAGTGATTTTGCTGTGTTGCCCAGGCTAGTCTTAACCTCTAAGCATCAAGCAATCCTCTCAACTCAGACATCGAAAGTGCTGAGATTACAAGTGTGAGTCACTGTGCCCAACAAGATATAGTTGTCAATGTCAAGGATGGGCACAGTGGCTTACACCTGTAATACCCCCATTTTGGGAGACAAAGGTGGGAGAATAACCAGGAATTGAGGCAGTAGTGAACCACGATCATACCACTGCACACCAGCCTGGACAACAGAGTGAGACCCAATCATTAACAAAACAAAACAAAAAGCTTTGAGCTAGGTCTCTTCTTCCTTCAGG
>NW_007129035.1:0-5845 GCF_000164805.1 Carlito syrichta
CAAGTGACCCTTCCATCTGAACCTCCCTAATAGTTGTAATTATAGGTGTATGCCACGACACTCAGCAAATTTTTTTATTTTTTTGTAACAAAGAGTCTCGCAATGTTTCCCAGGTTGCTCTCAAACTCCTAGGCTCAAGCAATCCACTTTGGCCACCCAAAGTGCAGACATAATTGGCAAGAACCATCATGCCTGACCTAATTTTTTTTGCTTTTATGAAAGTGATTTTGCTGTGTTGCCCAGGCTAGTCTTAACCTCTAAGCATCAAGCAATCCTCTCAACTCAGACATCGAAAGTGCTGAGATTACAAGTGTGAGTCACTGTGCCCAGCAAGATATAGTTGTCAATGTCAAGGATGGGCACAGTGGCTTACACCTGTAATACCCCCATTTTGGGAGACAAAGGTGGGAGAATAACCAGGAATTGAGGCAGTAGTGAACCACGATCATGCCACTGCACACCAGCCTGGACAACAGAGTGAGACCCAATCATTAAAAAAACAAAACAAAAACTTTGAGCTAGGTCTCTTCTTCCTTTTGGCTTCAGGCGTATCTATACAGCTTATGGCTTCTAATCTTGAGTTACCCAACTAAAAGCAACTCATCAATTCCACAACTGGGGATTAAGAAAATGCTTTCATCATTGTGTACAATTTCAACAGAAGAACCATAACAATATTGAGTAGATCCCAAAGAAGAGTTCCTTAGCAAATTTTCAATACATGGCGTCTTTCTAATTGAAAAATGTTAACCAGATGAAGTGACTCACACCTGTAATACTAGCACTTTGGCAGACAAAGGTGACCAGACTGGCTGAGCCCAAGAGCTCCAGACCAGTCTGAGCAACTTAGCGAGAACTCATCTCTATAATAAATAATTTTTTTTTTTTTTGAGTTGGAGTCTCACTCTGTTATCCAGACTGGAGTGCAGTGGCCGCTTCCGGCCACTGCAGCCTCGACCTGCTGGGCTCCGGCGTTCCTTCCGCCTCAGCCTTCCAAGTAGCCGGAATTACAGACATATGCTACCACGCCTAGCTGATTTTTTGATTTATTGTAGAGATGAGATCTCGCTGCCCAGGCAGGTCTTGAACCCGCGGGCTCAGGCAATCCACTCACCTCAGCCTCCCAAAGGTGCGGGATTACAGGCTGAGCCAACGAGCCCGGTAATAAATAATTTTTAAAAATTAGCCGGGTGTGCTGCTACTTGCAGGACTGAGGTGGAACGATCAACTGAGCACAATAGGTTGAGACTGCAGAGACCATTAGCGTGTCACAGCACTCCAGCCTGGGCAACAGAGTGAGACTCAGAATCACACCAAAAAAAAATATTTCTGGTAATTTAGTAAAACAAAACAAGGAATGATCTTCAAAACAGAGCGGTTCCTATGCCTGCATGCAGGTCATAGTTCCAGCACAAAAGGCCACAGGGACAGTATGAAGGCCCCAGTGGGCTGTCTCAGGCTTCTTCTAGGGCATCGATTGAAGATGCATTTGCTGTGGCCCAGAAGGCAGGCTGGTGTTCCTTTACTTTGCAGGTTCCTCCATATCGCAAACCTTGGTTTTCAGCAGCTTGTGGGGGCAGCCTTGACTCAGAGAGGAGCCCTGGGTGTTGTCATCTAAACTCCGGCCCAGGTGGTGGCATGTCCTGGTTGGTTTCAAACCCATCGGACCTCTCTGTTGGTAGCATCTGCTGTTGGCTCCTGGACATGTGCTTCTTGACAGCGTTTTTGGCTCCTCTCAACACCAGAAACAACTGTGAGTCTGGTGGATGCCCAGCTAAGCAGCCTGAAAGAATCAGTCCACATTCCCTCAGAGATGAGGATGTTGGCAGGAGTTTCAGCTCATTGCAGTAAAGTTATCAAGTGCCTAGGCCTAGGCCTGCTCTTGGAAGGAGAAGTGATAAGGGACACATAACTACACATTGAGTGTGAGTTCCACTATTAGGGGAGCCCAAACCTCACTTGCACACAATTTAGTTATGTAGAAATCCTCCCATGTACCCCACAACTCTAAAATAAAATAAAATGAAATTTACACTTTAACAATGTCTTTTGTCTTTTTCTTTGGCAACCCTGAAAAAAATTAAATTTAGATTACCTTCGTGAAGTACTTTTAATGCTCTTTGTGTTGATGCCAAAACATAAAATATTCAATTAGGAAACCAGAAAATAGGAGATAAGAGTAAAAATAAATTTTCTGGCAATCTTTTATCTTCAATAATTATCTACTTTTTAAACATATACTCCCTTAAAATAATGACTAAACCAATACAATAAAGTATTTAAACAAAGGCACATAAGTATCTGCAACATATATCAAATTATCAGTTCCTCAGCTGGTGCGATGTATGTTTCCCTAGTTAATCCTAGGTGGAAGAATTAGAATAGGGTCTGAAATAGAGAAATATCAACCTGTGGTCCAACAGGTGAACCCAAACAATTGCTTTTTCAATTTGCCATAAAAAAGGCTAGTGTTTATTTTCTGAATAAGTGGCAAATAAAGTTCTAGTGAGGGTGCACCGAGAATTTTGGCAACAGGGAAAGCTGGAAAGAGATTAGATATTTTAGGAATTAAGGGGCAAAGTATAAGTGATTTAGAAAAATTTCATAGGAAGGAAAGTACAAGCTTTCAAGCACCACAGAGATAACACTGGTGAAAATCTTTTTTTTTTCCAAAAAATGTTGGTAAGGAGCAATTAGATTAAACTCTTAGTCAACATTTATTATGATAAGCTTGGGCTAGCCAATGACTTAGGAAGTGCATCCGTGTAACACATTGATCTGTAATTAAACTCTGTTTTTTAAACATTTTTTATTTTAAAATTGTGGGGGACAAATAAGTGTTAGGTATGCAAATATGCATTGTGCAGGTACCCTTATTGATGAGGTTAAACTCTGTTTTACTAAGGTGTGATATGACTGAGGTACAGGGTATCAACTAACTTGTGAGAAGTCAAGGAAGTAAGAAATTTAAACCATAGATGAGGATTTGAGAATCCTTGTGCTTAAGCCACCTGTGACAGGTTTCATCTGTCCTGGTCACCATTGAATGAGAATCAATTCTCAACCCTCTTCCAAGCCTGAGATCACAAATGACAGAGGTATTTCTCCTTGGACTTGGTCTGAGTTTCAAGAGGTCATTAAACAGGAAGCCTAATTATAGATGGTGATGGTGGGAGGAAAGATTGACAAGACATGGCAAAGACAGCAAAGTGCATTAATGTGCTATGAGGATACCTTGTACTGAATTGGAGAGACAATATGCTAGACCCACCAAAATACAAAAATTATTTGTTTGTTTGTTTATTAAGTTATTTGTGTTGGGGTCTCACTCTGATGCCCAGACTGGAGAGCAGTGGCACAATCACTGCTCACCCCAATCTCAAATGCTTATGTTAAGGTAATCCTTCTGTCTCATCCTCCCAAGTAGCTGGTACTACTGGTGCATGCCACCAAACATGACTAATTATTTTCAATTTTTTGTAGAGATGGATATCACTGTATTGCCTAGAGTAGTCTCGAACTACTGGGCTCAAGCAATCCTCCTTCCTTGACCTCTCTAAAGTGCTGAGATATGGGTGTGAGCCACTGTGCCTGGCTCAACATTTCCCTTTTAGCTTTATTTTTTCTACACACTGTTTCTCCCATCTGTCAGATCTTAAGTCTAATTTCTGGAGGCTTGCAATGTGAAAACTACTTTGATAACTAGACATTTCCAATCACTAATTGTTTCATTCCTTTCTAAAGGCAATTCCATTGATTTCTGAAAGTCAATGGTGCTAGAAATTCAAACAAAGGACCCATGCCAGAATCCTGGTCTTTAAATCTGCCAGTCTATACAAGCAGATGGCTGATTTCACCATGTCTCGGCCACCATTGTCCCTGGACTCATCCCATCCTTCTTCTAAGACTGGAATTGCCTAGTGCCATGCTTACCTCTTCCTTTGGTTTGGTCTTATTCCAGGACATACTAAATGAGAAGCCTAACTTGTGATTTTAAATGGAACAGGAGCAAGAATCTTTGATCTTTAGAATAAAATCACAATGTTGAAAAAAATCAAACAAAAGAATCTTTGAGGCCAGACTCGTTGGCTCAGCATGTAATCCCAGCACTTTGGGAGACCAAGGTGAGTGAATTGATTGAGCCCATGACAACTTGGTGAGACCTCATCTCTACAATAAATCAAAAATTAGCTGGGCATGGAAGCGCGAGCCTGTAGTTCCAGCTACTTGGAAAGCTGAGGCGGAAGGATAGCCGGAGCCCAGCAGATCGAGGCTGTGGTGGCCGGGTGCACACCACTGCACTACAGTCTGGGTGACAGAGTGAGACTCCAACTCAAAAAAAAAAAAAGAATCTTTGGAGATGGCATAGCAACCTGCATATTCTGGAAGTGCTCCTAAGATAGACTCAGAAAGAATATGTCCTAGGACTTGATCCTTTTTTAACAATCCTAAAAATTCAATCATGAATGTAGATTTTTTTAATAAAACAAAATCAAGTTGTATATTCTGTTTTCAGGACATTTGAGAATGCTTGTATTATTATGACTGCAATTTTTAGATTTGAAAACAATTGAAAAGTATAAAACTCTTCTCAACATTTTATTTGTAAGGTTTACAGTTATTCTTTCATGATGCCCTTCCATCAAGAAGTAAATAAAATAAATACATTTTTATCTTTTGTACATGTTAATTTCATTAACACAGGGATTGCAGGATGAGATTTGGAGATCCTCCAGTCCCTGCTAGGTAATCAGAATAGTTCCAGAGATGGAGAATCAAGAATCCAATATGGTTTGAACCTGGTAGTGGTGGTGTGTAGGTGGAGTGTGGGGAGGACCCTGAACTGAATATGAAAGTACAATTCCTAAGCTAGATTCAATTTTAAAAATGCTGCATGGAAAGATTTCCACTTTACACCGACATGATCTAATTTCATTCCCACAGTTAACCAGATTTTAAGGCTGACTTATTGTGTTCTTGAGTCAGGGTCTCACTCTGTCACCAAAACTGAGCACAGTGCAACAATCACAGCTCACCACAGCATCAAAATTTTGGTCTCAAGTGATCCCCTCACCCCTGAGTAATTGGGATCACAGGCACATGCCACCATGACTGGCTAGTGGTTTTGATTTTTTTGGTAGAAATGGAGTCTTGTTATGTTCCTCAGGCTGATCTCAAACAATTGGGTTCAAGCTATCCTCCAGCATCAGCCTCCTAACTGCTAGGATTACAGGTGTGAGTCACCATGCCTAGCCTTGTCTGACTTTGAGACCCCCAACTGGAGCTCTAGTATCATTGCCCATGACAGAACAACCCAATACAAGCCCTAGAGAAATATCCTCCCTGCCAACAAACAGAAAAATATCATTCTCTAATTCTTTGCTAGTCTGACCGAAGCATATGTTAGAATCAAAGGTCTGTCTCCTACCAGTTACTATTTTCCAGCCCAATTATTTAATCCAAAGAACGAAGAAGAAGACCTCCAAAAGAGATGGCAGGAAGAGCAACAGAAAGACTTCAAAAAGCTGTCCTGACAGGCTCAGAATGTCAGAATGACCCAGTGGGACATTTCAAGGCTCAGTGGAGTACTTGGAACTCCTCTCTGGTCCTCCGCCAGATCTATTGAGTCCCAGTCATTGACTACGAGTTTCACTCCCTGAAATGCTTAACCCCTGGCTGCCTTTCCTCCCATGAAATTCCCCAAAAGCCACACCAGGGCAGAAGAGCCCATCCACTACCCCTCCAAAAGGAAAGTGAGGCTATCCAGGTTCTGGTGCCAGTTCGTCCACGAGGCTGCCCACCACCACTCCCTCTTATACTCTGTCATTTCATAACAGTTGAACCA
>NW_007129036.1:0-4085 GCF_000164805.1 Carlito syrichta
GAGTGGAGTCTCACTCTGTTACCCAGACTGGAGTGCAGTGGCCGCTTCCGGTCACCGCAGCCTAGAACTGCTGGGCTCCGGCGTTCCTTCCGCCTCAGCCTTCCAAGTAGCCGGAATTACAGACATGTGCTACCACGCCTGGCTGATTTTTTGATTTATTGTAGAGATGAGGTCTCGCTGCCCGGGCAGGTCTTGAACCCGCGGGCTCAGGCAATCCACTCACTCAGCCTCCCAAAGGTGCGGGATTACAGGCTGAGCCAACGAGCCTGGCAATAAATAATTTTTAAAAATTAGCCGGATGTGCTGCTACTTGCAAGACTGAGGTGGAACGATCACCTGAGCACAATAGGTTGAGACTACAGAGACCATTAGCGTGTCACAGCACTCCAGCCTGGGCAACAGAGTGAGACTCAGAATCACACCAAAAAAAAAATATTTCTGGTAATTTAGTAAAACAAAACAAGGAATGATCTTCAAAACAGAGCGGTTCCTATGCCTGCATGCAGGTCATAGTTCCAGCACAAAAGGCCACAGGGACAGTATGAAGGCCCCAGTGGGCTGTCTCAGGCTTCTTCTAGGGCATCAATTGAAGATGCATTTGCTGTGGCCCAGAAGACAGGCTGGTGTTCCTTTACTTTGCAGGTTCCTCCATATCGCAAACCTTGGTTTTCAGCAGCTTGTGGGGGCAGCCTTGACTCAGAGAGGAGCCCTGGGTGTTGTCATCTAAACTCCGGCCCAGGTGGTGGCATGTCCTGGTTGGTTTCAAACCCATCGGACCTCTCTGTTGGTAGCATCTGCTGTTGGCTCCTGACATGTGCTTCTTGACAGCGTTTTTGGCTCCTCTCAACACCAGAAACAACTGTGAGTCTGGTGGATGCCCAGCTAAGCAGCCTGAAAGAATCAGTCCACATTCCCTCAGAGATGAGGATGTTGGCAGGAGTTTCAGCTCATTGCAGTAAAGTTATCAAGTGCCTAGGCCTAGGCCTGCTCTTGGAAGGAGAAGTGATAAGGGACACATAACTACACATTGAGTGTGAGTTCCACTATTAGGGGAGCCCAAACCTCACTTGCACACAATTTAGTTATGTAGAAATCCTCCCATGTACCCCACAACTCTAAAATAAAATAAAATGAAATTTACACTTTAACAATGTCTTTTGTCTTTTTCTTTGGCAACCCTGAAAAAATTAATTTAGATTACCTTCGTGAAGTACTTTTAATGCTCTTTGTGCTGATGCCAAAACATAAAATATTCAATTAGGAAACCAGAAAATAGGAGATAAGAGTAAAAATAAATTTTCTGGCAATCTTTTATCTTCAATAATTATCTACTTTTTAAACATATACTCCCTTAAAATAATGACTAAACCAATACAATAAAGTATTTAAACAAAGGCACATAAGTATCTGCAACATATATCAAATTATCAGTTCCTCAGCTGGTGCGATGTATGTTTCCCTAGTTAATCCTAGGTGGAAGAATTAGAATAGGGTCTGAAATAGAGAAATATCAACCTGTGGTCCAACAGGTGAACCCAAACAATTGCTTTTTCAATTTGCCATAAAAAGGCTAGTGTTTATTTTCTGAATAAGTGGCAAATAAAGTTCTAGTGAGGGTGGCACCGAGAATTTTGGCAACAGGGAAAGCTGGAAAGAGATTAGATATTTTAGGAATTAAGGGGCAAAGTATAAGTGATTTAGAAAAATTTCATAGGAAGGAAAGTACAAGCTTTCAAGCACCACAGAGATAACACTGGTGAAAATCTTTTTTTTCCAAAAAATGTTGGTAAGGAGCAATTAGATTAAACTCTTAGTCAACATTTATTATGATAAGCTTGGGCTAGCCAATGACTTAGGAAGTGCATCCGTGTAACACATTGATCTGTAATTAAACTCTGTTTTTTAAACATTTTTTATTTTAAAATTGTGGGGGTCAAATAAGTGTTAGGTATGCAAATATGCATTGTGCAGGTACCCTTATTGATGAGGTTAAACTCTGTTTCACTAAGGTGTGATATGACTGAGGTACAGGGTATCAACTAACTTGTGAGAAGTCAAGGAAGTAAGAAATTTAAACCATAGATGAGGATTTGAGAATCCTTGTGCTTAAGCCACCTGTGACAGGTTTCATCTGTCCTGGTCACCATTGAATGAGAATCAATTCTCAACCCTCTTCCAAGCCTGAGATCACAAATGACAGAGGTATTTCTCCTTGGACTTGGTCTGAGTTTCAAGAGGTCATTAAACAGGAAGCCTAATTATAGATGGTGATGGTGGGAGGAAAGATTGACAAGACATGGCAAAGACAGCAAAGTGCATTAATGTGCTATGAGGATACCTTGTACTGAATTGGAGAGACAATATGCTAGACCCACCAAAATACAAAAATTATTTGTTTGTTTGTTTATTAAGTTATTTGTGTTGGGGTCTCACTCTGATGCCCAGACTGGAGAGCAGTGGCACAATCACTGCTCACCCCAATCTCAAATGCTTATGTTAAGGTAATCCTTCTGTCTCATCCTCCCAAGTAGCTGGTACTACTGGTGCATGCCACCAAACATGACTAATTATTTTCAATTTTTTGTAGAGATGGATATCACTGTATTGCCTAGAGTAGTCTCGAACTACTGGGCTCAAGCAATCCTCCTTCCTCGACCTCTCTAAAGTGCTGAGATATGGGTGTGAGCCACTGTTCCTGGCTCAACATTTCCCTTTTAGCTTTATTTTTTCTACACACTGTTTCTCCCATCTGTCAGATCTTAAGTCTAATTTCTGGAGGCTTGCAATGTGAAAACTACTTTGATAACTAGACATTTCCAATCACTAATTGTTTCATTCCTTTCTAAAGGCAATTCCATTGATTTCTGAAAGTCAATGGTGCTAGAAATTCAAACAAAGGACCCATGCCAGAATCCTGGTCTTTAAATCTGCCAGTCTATACAAGCAGATGGCTGATTTCACCATGTCTCGGCCACCATTGTCCCTGGACTCATCCCATCCTTCTTCTAAGACTGGAATTGCCTAGTGCCATGCTTACCTCTTCCTTTGGTTTGGTCTTATTCCAGGACATACTAAATGAGAAGCCTAACTTGTGATTTTAAATGGAACAGGAGCAAGGAATCTTTGATCTTTAGAAATAAAATCACAATGTTGAAAAAAATCAAACAAAAGAATCTTTGAGGCCAGACGCGTTGGCTCAGCATGTAATCCCAGCACTTTGGGAGACCAAGGTGAGTGAATTGATGAGCCCATGACAACTTGGTGAGACCTCATCTCTACAATAAATCAAAAATTAGCTGGGCATGGAAGCGCGAGCCTGTAGTTTCAAGCTACTTGGAAAGCTGAGGCGGAAGGATAGCCGGAGCCCAGCAGATTGAGGCTGTGGTGGCCGGGTGCACGCCACTGCACTCCAGTCTGGGTGACAGAGTGAGACTCCAACTCAAAAAAAAAAAAAAAGAATCTTTGGAGATGGCATAGCAACCTGCATATTCTGGAAGTGCTCCTAAGATAGACTCAGAAAGAATAGGTCCTAGGACTTGATCCTTTTTTAACAATCCTAAAAATTCAATCATGAATGTAGATTTTTTAATAAAACAAAATCAAGTTGTATATTTTGTTTTCAGGACATTTGAGAATGCTTGTATTATTATGACTGCAATTTTTAGATTTGAAAACAACTGAAAAGTATAAAACTCTTCTCAATGTTTTATTTGTAAGGTTTACAGTTATTCTTTCATGATGCACTTCCATCAAGAAGTAAATAAAATAAATACATTTTTATCTTTTGTACATGTTAATTTCATTAACACAGGGATTCCAGGATGAGATTTGGAGATCCTCCAGTCCCTGCTAGGTAATCAGAATAGTTCCAGAGATGGAGAATCAAGAATCCAATATGGTTTGAACCTGGTAGTGGTGGTGTGTAGGTGGAGTGTGGGGAGGACCCTGAACTGAATATGAAAGTACAATTCCTAAGCTAGATTCAATTTTAAAAATGCTGCATGGAAAGATTTCCACTTTACACCGACATGATCTAATTTCATTCCCACAGTTAACCAGATTTTAAGGCTGACTTATTGTGTTCT
>NW_007129037.1:0-716 GCF_000164805.1 Carlito syrichta
GCTCACAATCCTTCCCCCGGTGCCGAGCCAAAACATGCGGAGAAAACACAGAACTGCGCATCTCGGGACAATTTATTGAGAGCCTAGCTAAGAGAAAAGTGTCTATTCAGCGTCCTGGAGGCTCAAGTTCTCCCTTGGCGCTGGAGGAAATGCAGAGGTTTCACACAAGAGTCATCCTTGGGCAAAGAACTCGCCGGGCTCCCGGTGCCATGGAGGCGCCAGCCGCCCACCGTGCCACGATCTGCCTCAACCAACAATCAAGGCGAAGGGTGGTGGTCGCCTGGGGCCGGTGGAGGTTAACGCTGGGGAGGGTCTCAGCCATCAGAGGTGTCGGGTTGAGACCATCTGTTCCCAGAGCAGGGCAAGCAGGGCAAGGAAGGTCGCTGGGAGCCGCGTCGGTTTGGCTTCTGGTGGGCGATTGCTGCCTCTGCCTTTCCTGCTTCTTCTGCGGGCGCCTGCGAGATGTCGGTTACTGGACTCAGGGCGCCCCGTCTGGCCTGGGGCGGCTCCCCCGGACCGGAAAGTGAGCGGACCTGGAGGTTTCCAGGCGCAGCTGCCCGAAGGAGTTGGCAAACAGGTCCCAGTGGAAGTCTCCACTGTCCTTGGAAAGGTCGCACAGGTCGGGGACGAAGGGGGACGGACAGGGCCCAACATAGCCTGGGCCCAAGGCTGGCGGCGGCGTCGGGAGTCCTAGCTCCAGGGCTGCAGTTTGCCGG
>NW_007129038.1:0-3543 GCF_000164805.1 Carlito syrichta
ACTGGGAGATGTGTGATAAAAACTGCTTCTGAGATATTTCTGTGCATGTTTGACTTTGTTCTCAGTGTTTCCCACTTCTCTCTATGGAGAACATGAAGACATGACTCTGAGCCATAGTTGGCTGTTGTCCAAAGTAGCACAGAAACCCTGGGACCTGGTGTGCCCTAGAATTCAGAAAGGGTAGAATGAGAAAGAGGCCCTAGGTGCTTCTCCTATATGGGGCTGAACACCCTGCTGAGCATTTTCCTAGTCCACACACTCCCTCTGGGCTGGCTGAGGTGGTCTCCCATTCTAACTGTTCGGATACTGAGAAAAAAGGGCGACACCCAAGAAAGCTCTCATGCAGGGGTAGGGATGAGAAGGAGGCAGGCCCAGGCCAGGATGGCCATGCAGTAAACTCCCACTCTCCAGCCAGATGGGCGAACGAATGGATACATTTTCACTTCTGACTCTCCAATGCCCTGGCCCTCCAGACTGCAGTCTTGGAGAAGGTTGACTGCGAGCAGGCTTGAGTAGAGGGATTGCTAGAAGAGTCGAAAACGTTCATGAAACGTTGACTGGTGTGAACTCAGGGCTCTTGGGGCTCACTGGACGTCTGGTCTGGTCTGTGTTTGGAGCAGGATGAAGAAGGCAGGTTTAAGAAGGGAAGGCCAGGCTGGGAGTGGGGTATGGGGCTGGGCGCCTAGCAAAGTGCATCTGCCCCAAGGGCCCTGAGGTGGGGTCCAAGGGTAGACTATGTTAGTTTCGAGGGGCTACTCTGTTGAGAACATGAAAGCTGGATCCCTCTTGGGGGGAATTGTAGGCAGGTTTAAAGATAAGCCAAGCTTCTCTCCAGGTGGTGCCCATGCACAGAAGCCACCCCCTCCTGCCCCACACACATCAGTTTAGCCATACCACCCAGAAATTACTCACCTTTCGCTTACCTATCCATGGCAGATCATGGACACACAGCCACAGGCATAAACACACACGCACCTTTGCTACCAATTATTCCCCTAATGTGGAACCGGAAAATCGCGAGAAGAATTGTGCATCTCGGGACCACTTTATTTTAGAGGGCTAAGACAAAAGTGTCTTCTCAATGCTCTGGGGGCACGAGGTCTGCCTGGGCACTGGACCTAACGCAAAGGATTTGGTGTCCGACGACGTTTCTCAGAAGAACCACACAAGAAACGCCGGACCAAATTAATATCCGGGTTCCCGGGCGCTGCGGGTGGTCCACGGAGGCTCCAGTCCGCCATTGCGCCTAGGATTCGCCTCCACCAAGACTGCAGGCATCTGGTGGTGGCCGCCTGGGGCGGGGGGACTTCGACCCTGGGCAGGATCTCCAACATTAGAGGTGTCCAGTTGCAGTCATCTGGTCCCAGAGCAGTATAACTGGAACCAGAGAGGCCGCTGAGATGAGCATTGGTTGTGCTCCCAGTGCGTGGTGGCAGTTTCTGCCTGTCTTGCTTCTTTTCCAGACGCCTGTGCGTCGTCAGTACCGGGGCTGAGGGTGCTCTGTCTGGAGTCGAGGGTCTCCACGGGATGGGAAAGTGACCAGACTCAGAGGTTTCCAGGTGAAGCGGCACTAAGGGATTGACAAACAGGTCCCAGTGGAAGTCTCGGCTTTCCCCAGAAGGGTCGCAAAGGTCGGGGTGGAAGGGGAGCGGCCATGACACACCATCTCCTGGGCTCAGGGCTGAAGGCATTGGGTGTCCTGGTTGCAGGGCTGAGGAATTCCTGGAGGACTGCACACCTCCAGGAGAGCGCTGCAACATCGCCATCGAGTGGCTGCTCCACTTGCTGGGATAGCTGACCTGAAGACCCCTGGCTCCACTGAGGGCTTTTTATGCTCCTGGGGCTGAATGGGTGGGCCTGACTGGAGAAAGAGTCCGCTGGGTGGGGATGGGCAGTCCCGGAGCTAATTGCATCAGAGGGCCCTTCCTGGGAGTTGAAGCCCCAAATGCAATCATCTTGGAGGAAATTATCCAAAGACATATAATCCTAATATGAGAGGACATCCGTATTGGGACTGAGCCTTGAGCAACAAGGGAAATGGGTGAGGGAATGTACTTTGGGGGACAAGGGTTTGCCTGGAGGCGACGAAATCCTCAATCTTCCCCAGACCTCAGCAGGAGAGACTGAAAGGCAAGGCTCCAGGGGGTGGAATTCTTGGGGGACAGAGGATCAGAGGATGCCTCAGGGGGATGTTCCGTGTGGTTGAGCAGAGGGCAGTGCCTAGGAGACTTTCACTGTCCTGGTGGTGATTTCTGCTGCTCAGTGGCTCAGTGTCAAAATCTTCATTTTCCATGAGCTTCTGGGCCACAACAAGCAGCCAAAGTCCCAGGCTCCAGTGACAGCTCCAGAGCTCTTTTGTGCCTTTCTAGAGAAGTGACCCTTAGTGTCCTGTCTAATTTGTGAAGGCAAAAAAAAAAAAAAAATCCTATTTCATGAAGGCTAACGGAAATTTGAGTTCGACCAGTTGGCTTCATGGACACAGCACTATGATGGAAGTTATTTTCTAGAAAGTTAATTACTGGCAGAAAGAATGTGCTCCACGATGACTCATCATAATTATCAATTCGATGCTAGTTGAACAACAGCATTCATGAGAATAGCATCAATAATTTCTATGAGAAACTTTCTAGAAGTGGAAGCATTCCATATCACATCTATTGGATACAATGGCAGGTAACTCATCCTCATCTCTGAATCTCTCCTACAGACATCATCATCTCTCCAAAGACAAAGTCACACAAAGAGGTTATTTAGAATACAGACTTCTCCAGGATCCCTGTGATCACTAAATTGAAGATGAGAAAATCAGGATGCAATAATGATGCTTCTCTTCATCATCATTGGGAGTGTGTTTGGAATTGAAGGAAACTACATATTGATAAAAAAAAAAGAAAAGAAAAAAGCCAGGCTTGGTGGCTCAGTCTGTAATCCCGCGCCTTTGGGAGGCTGAGGTGAATGGATTGCCTGAGCCCACAGGTTCAAGACTCGCCTGGGCAGCGAGACCTCATCTCTACAATAAATCAAAAAATCAGCCGGGCGTGGTAGCACATGCCTGTAATCCCGGCTGCTTGGAAGGCTGAGGCAGAAGGATCGCCAGAGCCCAGCAGGTCAAGGCTGTGGTGGCCAGGAGTGGCCACTTCACTCCAGTCTGGACGACAGAGTGAGACTCCAACTCAAAAAAAAAAAAAAAAAAAAGAGAGAGAAGAAAAAATTTAAGAAAAATAAAGCCAGAGTAAGACAATGACAGAATGAGTAGACACTGAAGAAAGACAATGAGGGATGGCACATTCTAGGAATGTTCACGGGAAAAATGTGGAAACCTTAGAGCTGAAAGGGAGACTGTAAAAGGGTGAAGACTATAGCATGATGCCTGGGTGGTTGGAAGGGTGGGGCAGGCACAAATGGGTTTGACTCCAGTGACTGCTAGAGAATCCTGGGGAGGTGAGGCACCAGCAAGAAATCGCTCTATATTCAGAAACGGCCATGGATCCTGCTGGGGTTCTAGACAAACCACAAGAGCTCCTCTGCCATTGGCCTTCTTGG
>NW_007129039.1:0-701 GCF_000164805.1 Carlito syrichta
TGACTAAAATACAGGCAAGGGCGAAGAAGGTCGCCTTGTGTTTGGCCCTTTATAACCGACATCCACAAGGGGGAACCCAAAAAACTGGAGTTACCTTTTGGATGGTGAGCCCCTTGAAGTACAGGCTTCTCCTACAAGGTAAGTGTCTAGGAACCCCTCAGAATCAATGTAACAGCTTGCACTGAGAGGCTGTTTTCTGCTTCATTGATATATATTTTAAGATCCCTTCAATGTCTATGCTCATTTCATGATGAGTAATTTACACAAACAACTTGCCCACACTGCACTGAGTGTTCAGCAGTTTTTGACCAAATATGACATAACCCTTGCCCTACCCTTCCTATTCACCCTACTTCTTGTTCGTTCGTTTGTTTCCCTGGATGAGAAAAGTCCTGAAAGGAACACTTTTTGCTGAAGTGGAAGAGGTGAAACAACAAATGGCAGAAGCACTAAAAGACATCAAAATTGATGGTCCAAAAACTGTTTTTGAGTAGTGAAAAAGCATCTCAATGAATATATTGTATCAAACTGAGAGTACTTTGAAGGTGACTCAAGTTTAAGCATGTAAGAATAAACATGCAAGTTTTAACAAGTAAATCTGCTTTTGGGGGGTCTCTTCTTATACATCCAAAGTGTTTAGGTGCAGTGCCTCAGGCCTGTAATCCCAGCACTTTGGGAGGATCACTTGCGACCAGAAGTTC
>NW_007129040.1:0-6044 GCF_000164805.1 Carlito syrichta
GGCGAGACGTCTGCCTTGCGTTTGGCCCTTTATAACCGACATCCACAAGGGGGAACCCAAAAAACTGGAGTTACCTTTTGGAGGGTGAGCCCCTTGAAGTACAGGCTTCTCCTACAAGGTAAGTGTCTAGGAACCCCTCAGAATCAGTGTAACAGCTTGCACTGAGAGGCTGTTTTCTGCTTCATTGATATGTATTTTAAGATCCCTTCAATGTCTATGCTCATTTCATGATGAGTAATTTACACAAACAACTTGCCCACACTGCACTGAGTGTTCAGCAGTTTTTGACCAAATATGACATAACCCTTGCCCTACCCTTCCTATTCACCCTACTTCTTGTTCGTTCGTTTGTTTCCCTGGATGAGAAAAGTCCTGAAAGGAACACTTTTTGCTGAAGTGGAAGAGGTGAAACAACAAATGGCAGAAGCACTAAAAGACATCAAAATTGATGGTCCAAAAACTGTTTTTGAGTAGTGAAAAAGCATCTCAATGAATATATTGTATCAAACTGAGAGTACTTTGAAGGTGACTCAAGTTTAAGCATGTAAGAATAAACATGCAAGTTTTAACAAGTAAATCTGCTTTTGGGGGGTCTCTCCTTATACATCCAAAGTGTTTAGGTGCAGTGCCTCAGGCCTGTAATCCCAGCACTTTGGGAGGATCACTTGCGACCAGAAGTTCAAGACCAGCCAGAGCAGCAAAGTGAGATCCCATCCCTACAAAAAAAAAAAAAATAGAGAGATAAGTTGGGTATAGTTGCAGGAGATACAAGTAAACTTGCTACAGAGCCATCTAGTGCTAGCATGCTCCATTCAGTTGGACCTGTCAAAAACTATGCTCAACTTGGTTTTAAATAATGTCATTTTTAAAGATGTCATTTTTATGTTTCTTTTGCTGGACTGTGCTGTCAAAATCAATTTATACCGCAGATTACACCACTATCCAGATCTCAGCACCTTGATTTTGGATCACAGTGAAGTGAAAAAGTTCAAGTTTGGAAATCACTGCATCCTCCTCTTCCTGTCCCAGATGTGTTGTTTCACCATTCAGGAAATTCAAGACTTGGAGTGTCACCTGTCTTACTTGGTTCTCTTGTCTGCATGAGAGCCCTGGTTATTGCCCACTCTGCATGTGACAGACTACAGGTTCTAAGCAACTTCCAGGAACTGAGCTAAGACTCAGGGGAATGTCCCAGCATACTGCAGGGCAGGACTTCTTCCATGCAATGTGCAATTTGAAAGGCATCTCAGATGGCCTGGCATGGGAGCTGACAAGATAATTTTATCCCTGGGGACTGCAAAGATTTGGGTTTTCAGATGCACTATATTTTTTTCCAAGTCACTTAAGAAAAAGCATGTTTGTTTGAGGAAACATTAGTTTTCTGACAGTTTTATGTTTATAACAACAAGGAGAGTGCAGAGTTTCTGTTTTCTAGGTTTTCGTGTGAGTGTTTGTGTGTGTGAGAAAGACTTACTGTATTCCTTCTACCTAACACCCCATATCAAAATAAAAAACCTGAATTCTAAGTTGGTTATTATGTTGTGACTTTAAATGTACTACCCCCAAACTATGACCATAGGACATCAGAATAGCCCACTCCAAAATATACCATTTGACATATTTCAAGCTTGATATTTTGAGAAATTGCAGTCATAGGAGCACCACTGAAAAGCTGCTTCTTTGTTAAAGAAATTTGCATCTTTAAAGGAAAAGTTTATTAGCAAAAATATCTATATCAAGAGACTAGCTACTCTGACACAGTTATCACTTGAAATAATTTTATTTGCACAAGGCAAACTTCTTCCTCATACTTATCTTATTCTCACCCACTCATGATTTGTCTCCATCCCCACACCCCAGAATTCCCAAGTCCTTATTTTTTTCTTTACCACCACATGCTGTATAAGGATCATCTGGTGTTTTGAAGTGTAATATTTTTGTGAGACTCCTGTGCATATGTATGGAAATAAAATTTTATCCTATTAGGTCATGTACAATGGCTCACCCCTGTAATTCCAGCACTTTTGGGAAGCTAGCATGGAAGAATCCCCTGAGCTAAGTAGTTCTAGGCTACAGTAGGCTATGACTGTTCCACTTCACTCCAGCCTGATTGACAGAGTGAGACCTTGTGTCTTAACATGTAATTACTTCTATTAATCTGTCTTATAGCAAATTAATTTTGAGCCTATCCAAAAAAGCTAAAAGGGTATAAGAAAGCTTTTCTCCCCTTCCTTACAATACCATTATTTATTCTTTTTAAAAAAATTTTAGAGATGGGAGTCTTTCTGAGTGTAATCCATGCTGGAGAGTAGCGGTATGATCATAGCTCACTGCAGCCTCAAACTTCTGGGCTCAACTGATCCTCCCACCTCAGCATTTTGAGTAGCTGGGACTACAGGCATGCACCTCCCCACCGGAAATTTGTCTTTTATTGTTAGTATTTTTTTCTGGTCTAAAGAATCCATTTTTTAGCCTTTGGATTCGAAGAATTTCTTGTATTTACTATCAGTAATTTTACGTAATTGATTATAAAATGTATGTCCTTAATGGATCTGCTATTGATGTGTGGTTTGAGAAAGAGATCTAATTTAATATTTTCTTCTTTTAAGTAGATAATTAAGCTCAATTTATCAAAGATAATTTAAGCTTAATTTATCAAAGAGTCCTTCCATTTCTTACTCGTTTGACATGGGACATATGCCTCTATCTCGTTAGCTAACTATCTATCTACATTGTGTGTGAGATGAAGACAGAAAAAGATAGGCGGGAAGAAGAGATCTACTTAAAATGTATACCTATGTAGACTAACACACCAAATTTCCATACAATTTTGAGTTTGTCTAATGACTCAATTCTAGTTCTGTAGTCAATTTATATTCTTCTGTACCATTTTCCACTTTCTTAATTACTATAGCTTCAAAATAAGTGATGCTATCACACAGCAAAAGTACTATCATCTCATACTTCTTTTGTAGCCATGTTCTCTTTTATGCTTCTTTAGATGTTCTTGTGGTTTGTAGATTCCACTCATTTTACTTCATTGAAAACTACTTTTGTAGCCAGGTTCGGTGTCACATGCCTGTAATACTGGCTTTTGGGGATGTCAAGGCAGGAGGATTGCTTGAGCCCAGTTACTGAACACCAGCCTGGACAAAACAGTGAGACTTCATCTCTATTAAAAAGAAAAGAAAAACTACTGTTGGAAATTGTTTGAATGTACGTGACTGAGCTCAGAAAACAATACCCTAAAATTAAGACCCTAACAATAGCCTCAGAAATAAGTATTTTCTCTGACCATTTTGTCATCTTGTCTTACAGCCCCATCCTTTCCCAAGACTAGCCATAAAAACTAGAACCCCTCTTTATCAAGGTGGTCATACTACAAATTAGAGTCCTTGTTCCCCTAAGTCAGTCATAAAACCTAAACATATTTTAAGCACAAACTGGCCATAAAGAAATTATTTGGCCTCCTTTGATTGACTGTAGGTCATAAGACACCCATTCCAGAGAGGGCCCTGCCCCATACCCAGAAGGAAGGAATGCATGCTCAGAGAGGCCAAGAATAACCTGGATAGAAAAGTCTTGTTGATTTCCCTACCCAGTCTATTAATGTTAGATTATATCCTTATTGTCCAGTCATATATATCCATCACCCAGATTGGAATGCAGTGGCAAAATCTTGGTTCACTGTTAACCTCGACTTCCTAAACTCAGGTGATCCTCTCATTTCAGGCTTCCCAGTAACTAAGATGCACTACACTCGGATGGTCTCAAATTCCTGGGCTCAAGTAATCCTCTTGCCAGGACCTCCCAATCTGCTGGGATTACAGACATGGGCCACCATTGCTGGCCTTTGTCTAATTATATTTTTACATGGCTGTTCATGCTTTAAATTTATAATCTCAGGGTCTATATTTGGAAAAAGTGAAATTAAACATCGACCATTTGTCCAATGATCTTCTAAAATCACTTATTGATTCTGCTTAAAAACTATTTTAAATTTCACATTTTGAGGTACTGAGAGGAGCGATGGTAACTGAATATGTCTTTCAGACAGGAGGACAGATCAGAATGAGGCAGAGCCCACTGCACAGCTGGGTGTGTGGGCAACAGTTTTCTCATGCCTGGGGTTCTGATGCCTTTACCTTCCACCTATGCTCTTGGAGAAGATCTTCAGAGTCAAGGGTGTTGGGCAGAAGTGTTAGGGCAAATCAGAGAAGGAAGAAAGAACAATTGCTGGTATTTCTCAGAGCAAAGTCTGGGCTGGAAGGTGTGTTTGGAGCAGGGTGGGGAAGGTCGGTGCAAGAAGGAAAGGCCATGGAGGTAGGGGCAGAGGAAAATGGAAGTGTAAATGTCATAAAACTGCTGTCATGGGCTCCCATAGAATAGGATTCTGGATGATAGAGCATAAGCACTTCCTGGGCTAAGTAGAATTCGCAGTAGTTCCCTGATGATGCTGCTTTTCCTGGGCCTCTTTTTTGGAGTTGAGAGCACATGGACAAGTTTAAAGATGGGCCATGCTTCTCCTGTAGAGCCACTGAGCACATCACCTAACCTTTGCTCAGACAGGAAAAAGACAATGAAGTCCAGCATTATTCATGACTGCATTTCTGTTCAATTACTGACACCCATCCCTGCCTGCCCCCAACATACAAACATACAAGCTCACTTTCCCAAAAGCAAATAAGAAACACACGTGAGAAAAAATACTTCAATTGGAAGAACATTTTTTTGAGGGGGAAAGACAAGCAAAAATAAATATAATGTGCTCTGAAAGCACAACTTCTCTTATTGCATCATTTGAGCAATATCAGAGGTTTTATTATAATAGCATTTACAAAGAATCATTCAAAGAAGCATCTCTGCAGGAGTCAAGGCACCAAAAGTTGGCAGCTGAGGCAGCTGGGTGACCCTGTCTACTGAACCAAGGATCTGGTGACAGAAAGCTTACGAATTGAGGGGTGGATATTGGTAGTAGAAGAGTTTCCTAGGGGTGTTCCCCCTTGGGAGGAATAAGGCTCTATTAATCTGTCCCAGGAGCCAATAATAGACAAGACAAGGGAGTTTACAGGGACAGCAACACCAGACTCTGAGACAGAAACAGTGACTAAATCTGCTTCTTCTGGTACTTCCTGTGCTTTGTGTCCAGGACTAACGACCCCCCACTAAGGGCACACATTTCCCTGGAACTGGCTGATTGTTTGGGGCATATGCAGGCTTGAAATACACATTATGGGTTTGACTGGAGGGTCAGAGTTCCAGGGAGGAAGAAAGTGTGGGCTGGTATGTGTGTTTAAAGGAAGGTGGGGAAGAAGTGGTATTGATTGCTGGAGAAAATGAGGGAGAGGAAGAGAAAGGGGAAGTTGAAGATGCCTCAGGATACTGAACTGGGATCAGGGGAATGAAGGTCAGGGTGAGGAAGCAGGAGTATTTTCAGGGCCCAGTGATGAACTCAGAGTTGTTGTACTCTTTGTCTCTGGAATGTCATGGTAGCTCCATCTGGGTAGGTGAGTGGGACTACCATCCATACACATCATGGGATGACCCATTGTCCACTGGAGATGCCAAACCCCTCCATGCTCCCACGCCAGGAAACTTCCAAGTGGTTCACCTTAAATGGGGTCTTGACACTACATAGTCTTCCCTCTTCTCCCCCCATCCCATATCACTCTTTCCTGGACCTGTGTGTCCAACAGCCAAACCAGAATCACAGAAGAAATAATTTCATGTTGGCGAACAAATTTATTTTCCCGGGTAGCTCAAGCAAGAATTTTCCCAGCCCATACTGTGGTTACACCCTGGGGTGTCAGGCCTGTCCAAAGACAAAAGTGTCATGGGAGCTACTGCTGTGGGAAGAGAATCATGGAATGTAGACTCAAGTCCAGATTTCACTGCCCCTGGGATCCATGTATGAAAGGCTCAGCCAGGCCACAATGTTCCTGGGTACCACTGGTAGACTCTGCTTCCGGGAAGCTTGGGGACACAGGAAGTTGAGTATCTAATCCAGCAGGGAGATTCTAGAGAGGGTTTCCAACATCAGAGTT
>NW_007129041.1:0-771 GCF_000164805.1 Carlito syrichta
GGAGGCTAGCATGGAAGAATCCCTGAGCTAAGTAGTTCTAGGCTACAGTAAGCTATGACTGTCCACTTCACTCCAGCCTGATTGACAGAGTGAGACCTTGTGTCTTAACACACAAATACTTCTATTAATCTGTCTTATAGCAAATTAATTTTGAGCCCATCCAAAAAAGCTAAAAGGGTATAAAAAGTTTTTCTCCCCTTCCTTACAATACCATTATTTGTTCTTTTTAAAAAAAAAATTTAGAGATGGGAGTCTTTCTCAGTGTGATCCGTGCTGGAGAGTAGTGCTATGATCATAGCTCACTGCAGCCTCAAACTTCTGGGCTCAACTGATCCTCCCACCTCAGCATTTTGAGTAGCTGGGACTACAGGCATGCACCACCCCACCCGGAAATTTTGTCTTTTATTGTTAGTATTTTTTTCTGGTCTAAAGAATCCATTTTTTAGCCTTTGGATTCGAAGAATTTCTTGTATTTACTATCAGTAATTTTACGTAATTGATTATAAAATGTATGTCCTTAATGGATCTGCTATTGATGTGTGGTTTGAGAAAGAGATCTAATTTAATATTTTCTTCTTTTAAGTAGATAATTAAGCTCAATTTATCAAAGATAATTTAAGCTTAATTTATCAAAGAGTCCTTCCATTTCTTACTCGTTTGACATGGGACATATGCCTCTATCTCGTTAGCTAACTATCTATCTACATTGTGTGTGAGATGAAGAAAGAAAAAGATAGGCGGGAAGAAGAGATCTACTTAAAATGTATACCT
>NW_007129042.1:0-3942 GCF_000164805.1 Carlito syrichta
GGTATAAGAAAGCTTTTCTCCCCTTCCTTACAATACCATTATTTACTCTTTTTAAAAAAATTTTAGAGATGGGAGTCTTTCTCAGTGTAATCCATGCTGGAGAGTAGCGGTATGATCATAGCTCACTGCAGCCTCAAACTTCTGGGCTCAACTGATCCTCCCACCTCAGCATTTTGAGTAGCTGGGACTACAGGCATGCACCACCCCACCCGGAAATTTTGTCTTTTATTGTTAGTATTTTTTTCTGGTCTAAAGAATCCATTTTTTAGCCTTTGGATTCGAAGAATTTCTTGTATTTACTATCAGTAATTTTACGTAATTGATTATAAAATGTATGTCCTTAATGGATCTGCTATTGATGTGTGGTTTGAGAAAGAGATCTAATTTAATATTTTCTTCTTTTAAGTAGATAATTAAGCTCAATTTATCAAAGATAATTTAAGCTTAATTTATCAAAGAGTCCTTCCATTTCTTACTCGTTTGACATGGGACATATGCCTCTATCTAGTTAGCTAACTATCTATCTACATTGTGTGTGAGATGAAGACAGAAAAAGATAGGCGGGAAGAAGAGATCTACTTAAAATGTATACCTATGTAGACTAACACACCAAATTTACATACAATTTTGAGTTTGTCTAATGATTCAATTCTAGTTCTGGAGTCAATTTATATTCTTCTGTACCAATTTTCCACTTTCTTAATTACTATAGCTTCAAAATAAGTGATGCTATCACACAGCAAAAGTACTATCATCTCGTACTTCTTTTGTAGCCATGTTCTCTTTTATGCCTCTTTAGATGTTCTTGTGGTTTGTAGATTCAACTCATTTTACTTCATTGAAAACTACTTTTGCAGCCAGGTTCAGTGTCACATGCCTGTAATACTGACTTTTGGGGATGTCAAGGCAGGAGGATTGCTTGAGCCCAGTTACTGAACACCAGCCTGGACAAAACAGTGAGACTTCATCTCTATTAAAAAGAAAAGAAAAACTACTGTTGGAAATTGTTTGAATGTACGTGACTGAGCTCAGAAAACAATACCCTAAAATTAAGACCCTAACAATAGCCTCAGAAATAGGTATTTTCTCTGACCATTTTGTCATCTTGTCTTACAGCCCCATCCTTTCCCAAGACTAGCCATAAAAACTAGAACCCCTCTTTATCAAGGTGGTCATACTACAAATTAGAGTCCTTGTTCCCCTAAGTCAGTCATAAAACCTAAACATATTTTAAGCACAAACTGGCCATAAAGAAATTATTTGGCCTCCTTTGATTGACTGTAGGTCATAAGACACCCATTCCAGAGAGGGCCCTGCCCCATACCCAGAAGGAAGGAATGCATGCTCAGAGAGGCCAAGAAGAACCTGGATAGAAAAGTCTTGTTGATTTCCCTACCCAGTCTATTAGTTAGATTATATCCTTATTGTCCAGTCATATATATCCATCACCCAGATTGGAATGCAGTGGCAAAATCTTGGTTCACTGTTAACCTCGACTTCCTAAACTCAGGTGATCCTCTCATTTCAGGCTTCCCAGTAACTAAGATGCACTACACTCGGATGGTCTCAAATTCCTGGGCTCAAGTAATCCTCTTGCCAGGACCTCCCAATCTGCTGGGATTACAGACATGGGCCAGACATGGGCCAGCCTTTGTCTAATTATATTTTTACATGGCTGTTCATGCTTTAAATTTATAATCTCAGGGTCTATATTTGGAAAAAGTGAAATTAAACATCGACCATTTGTCCAATGATCTTCTAAAATCACTTATTGATTCTGCTTAAAAACTATTTTAAATTTCACATTTTGAGGTACTGAGAGGAGCGATGGTAACTGAATATGTCTTTCAGACAGGAGGACAGATCAGAATGAGGCAGAGCCCACTGCACAGCTGGGTGTGTGGGCAACAGTTTTCTCATGCCTGGGGTTCTGATGCCTTTACCTTCCACCTATGCTCTTGGAGAAGATCTTCAGAGTCAAGGGTGTTGGGCAGAAGTGTTAGGGCAAATCAGAGAAGGAAGAAAGAACAATTGCTGGTATTTCTCAGAGCAAAGTCTGGGCTGGAAGGTGTGTTTGGAGCAGGGTGGGGAAGGTCGGTGGAAGAAGGAAAGGCCATGGAGGTAGGGGCAGAGGAAAATGGAAGTGTAAATGTCATAAAACTGCTGTCATGGGCTCCCATAGAATAGGATTCTGGATGATAGAGCATAAGCACTTCCTGGGCTAAGTAGAATTCGCAGTAGTTCCCTGATGATGCTGCTTTTCCTGGGCCTCTTTTTTGGAGTTGAGAGCACATGGACAAGTTTAAAGATGGGCCATGCTTCTCCTGTAGAGCCACTGAGCACATCACCTAGCCTTTGCTCAGACAGGAAAAAGACAATGAAGTCCAGCATTATTCATGACTGCATTTCTGTTCAATTACTGACACCCATCCCTGCCTGCCCCCAACATACAAACATACAAGCTCACTTTCCCAAAAGCAAATAAGAAACACACGTGAGAAAAAATACTTCAATTGGAAGAACATTTTTTTGAGGGGGAAAGACAAGCAAAAATAAATATAATGTGCTCTGAAAGCACAACTTCTCTTATTGCATCATTTGAGCAATATCAGAGGTTTTATTATAATAGCATTTACAAAGAATCATTCAAAGAAGCATCTCTGCAGGAGTCAAGGCACCAAAAGTTGGCAGCTGAGGCAGCTGGGTGACCCTGTCTACTGAACCAAGGATCTGGTGACAGAAAGCTTACGAATTGAGGGGTGGATATTGGTAGTAGAAGAGTTTCCTAGGGGTGTTCCCCCTTGGGAGGAATAAGGCTCTATTAATCTGTCCCAGGAGCCAATAATAGACAAGACAAGGGAGTTTACAGGGACAGCAACACCAGACTCTGAGACAGAAACAGTGACTAAATCTGCTTCTTCTGGTACTTCCTGTGCTTTGTGTCCAGGACTAACGACCCCCCACTAAGGGCACACATTTCCCTGGAACTGGCTGATTGTTTGGGGCATATGCAGGCTTGAAATACACATTATGGGTTTGACTGGAGGGTCAGAGTTCCAGGGAGGAAGAAAGTGTGGGCTGGTATGTGTGTTTAAAGGAAAGTGGGGAAGAAGTGGTGTTGATTGCTTGAGAAAATGAGGGAGAGGAAGAGAAAGGGGAAGTTGAAGATGCCTCAGGATACTGAACTGGGATCAGGGGAATGAAGGTCAGGGTGAGGAAGCAGGAGTATTTTCAGGGCCCAGTGATGAACTCAGAGTTGTTGTACTCTTTGTCTCTGGAATGTCATGGTAGCTCCATCTGGGTAGGTGAGTGGGACTACCATCATCATGGGGTGACCCATTGTCCACTGGAGATGCCAAACCCCTCCATGCTCCCACGCCAGGAAACTTCCAAGTGGTTCACCTTAAATAGGGTCTTGACACTACATAGTCTTCCCTCTTCTCCCCCCATCCCATATCACTCTTTCCTGGACCTGTGTGTCCAACAGACAAACCAGAATCACAGAAGAAATAATTTCATGTTGGCGAACAAATTTATTTTCCCGGGTAGCTCAAGCAAGAACTTTCCCAGCCCATACTGTGGTTACACCCTGGGGTGTCAGGCCTGTCCAAAGACAAAAGTGTCATGGGAGCTACTGCTGTGGGAAGAGAATCATGGAATGTAGACTCAAGTCCAGATTTCACTGCCCCTGGGATCCATGTATGAAAGGCTCAGCCAGGCCACAATGTTCCTGGGTACCACTGGTAGACTCTGCTTTCGGGAAGCTTGGGGACACAGGAAGTTGAGTATCTAATCCAGCAGGGAGATTCTAGAGAGGGTTTCCAACATCAGAGTTTTGAGGCTAAACCCTCCACCTTAGGAACCTGGGCAAATGAGCCAGGGAGGTAGAGGAGGAGCATGTAAGCAGGTCTTCTCCAGTGGCATAGCCCTCTCCTGCAAGTG
>NW_007129043.1:0-788 GCF_000164805.1 Carlito syrichta
CTGCCTGAGTAAGTCATCCTATGCTGAGGGAGGAGATCTAGGCAGTCACTGGAAACCTGGGAGATAATTGCATCAGAGGAGGACCCACTCCATGTGTCAATATCCTGAAGAAAGTTGACCAAAGGTACACCCAAGTGAAGAGATTGAAGTAGGGATGGAAAACCCCAAAGACTTCCTGAAATGAAAGTGAGAAGCTCTTGTAGAGGACAGAAAGCTCTAAATACCTGATTTTACACCTCACATGTACTGGTAGTACTGCAGCAGTGACTGAAAACCAGGTTTGGGGAAAAGAGTATGTGTACATGTGGGAGGACTTGTGTGTGGCAGTTATGGGGTGATGTTTGGGATGATGGAGAGTGGGAGCAAAGCTGAATGGAGATTTTGGAGAAAGCCTAAGGCTGGACAGGGACAATGGTCAAATCCTAAACAAGAAAATGAAAGCTGAACATTCTTGTTAGGGACCATAATAGCAATCATTGTACTGTTTTCTTCTACTGAGGAAAATTGTGCCTTATTAATTACCTATATTCAATCAGTGTTCTGAAAGTCAAGGAGAATGCAATTTGGAATGGTAGAAGAATTTTTGCCAGAATTGTAACCCTTGAACTATTAGCCCACACAAACCTGGAATCTCATTTCATATTTCTGGGCCCTGTTATGTACTTGACTCACTGCAATTCTCCCAATGAATAGTAAAACATTTCATATTGGAAATTGAATGACACGTTGCATTGCTGCCCATGTATGAACAGAGCAATACTATATCTGGGTATCTACCCAGTTACCTG
>NW_007129044.1:0-1015 GCF_000164805.1 Carlito syrichta
GCAGTAATGTCTGTTATCATTAAATCACCCCATCTGTCAGATTTTCTTACAGCAGCAGAAAGTCACTAAGACAAGGCATAAACATTGAGAAAGGATGAACTCAGCGTCTTCCATGGATAATGTACCTGAGTCTATAGAAAAGACAAAAGCATCCACAAATAAGTTCTAATCATTGAATTTGACAATGTTGCTCAAATAGGACCATTTACAAAAATCAACCAAGTTTTTACATATCAGTCATTAGCATATAATGACACTTAAAAAGAGAAACCACATACAATGGCATGAAAACTATGACAGTACCACCTAAATTTGAGTATATATAACCAAAAAAAAAATTACAAAAAATATAAAATTAGCCAGGCGTGATGGTGTGAGCCTGTGTTTCCAGGTACTGAGGAAGCTGAGACAAGAACATTGCTTGGGTTATTATGTTTGTGGCTTCAGTGAGTCATGTTGGTGGCACTACACTCCAGAATGTACAACAGAGTGAGACCCCAAGTCAAATGAATAAATAAATGTGTGAATTGAAATACCCGTTATTTTTTAATTGTCTGTTCTTTTCAAAGTAATCTGTAGGCTCCATTTTAAACTAATCAAAATTCAAAAATCTTTGTGAAACTTGACATAAACCTTCTAAAATATGTAACTACATGTTGTCAAAAACAAGACCATTTGACAAAAATATGACAAGGGGGAGGCTTTGCTGCAAAGGACAGTAAGATAGATACATAGATTGATTTATTTAGACAGGCAGATATTGGGCTAGGGAATAGATGGATAGAGTAGAGAAATAGATTTGAGGGCCAGAGACAATCTACAGACATATGGAAAAAAAACTGTGTGGATGTCTTCTCAGGAAGTATTTTCAGAAAAACCACACATCCCCAAATGTCACCTCATCTTTTGCACACACACACAATCACACACAAATCAGATTCACATGGATTGTAGATCTAAATGTGAAAGACAAATAATAATTTTATAGAAAGTAAAGAGAATATCTTCATGAGTT
>NW_007129045.1:0-6527 GCF_000164805.1 Carlito syrichta
TACCAAGTGGCCTGCCTCTAACAATCAATCTGGATACACTGACCCTTGTTGCATGTGATTCACTTTGATGGGCTATAGTATCTTGGCTATGATTACTGGGGGGTTTTTGGATTGTCAAGATTTTTTAAGGACGTGAAGAGCTGAGAAAGTTGGATATCATATATCAGTGTGGTGATTTTTCAGAACTGCTTCTAGACTCATATCCACTTTCATGTTTCCCTGGGTCATCAAGAATCATGGTGTTTTTTCCTATGATGACATTTCAGAGTCAGGCTGTTAGTCAGGGACAAAGGATCATTGCTGGCCAGAAGCTGATGAATGTCAGGAGTTTCTAAAGGGAGTGAAGGCTCTTGGTGTGTGTGTGTGTGTGTGTGTGTGTGTGTGTGTGTGTGTGTGGGTTGGGAGTCTGTTAGGCTTTCAGAGACTTTGAGTATGTGGCTTTGATCTCATCAGAATTCTTATTCTGATTATTGCTGGCTTGGTGCTGCAGGCAGTTCCAAGAGATTAGTACACCTCTAGACTGGAAGTATCACCAAAATATCCCCATGCTCAGGTGGTGAGGTACTATTAAGTACTTGAATATTTTTTTCTACTGCAGGACTTGGAAAATGCTGGTGTTTATGGCAGACCAAATGTCTGGCTTCGATGCTGCAATCTAAGGGAAGTCTCCATCTTCTGGGACATTTCTATTAGGACAAAGGGATCAAGAAAGCATTTTGTCCCTGGTAAGGGAAATTCTCTCCGTATGCAGCATGTAGCAATCAGGTACCTTCCAACAGTGGATAATTGTGACTAACTCTTCTTAAGGACATGGACAAGACCCTGTATTAGGTGACTGGCAGAGATTGTTCTATTTTTAACTAGTTATAGTGTTATTGTTACTTTGTTTTGTGTGTGTGTGTTTCATGGGCTTGTTTTAAGTTAAAAAGTGAAAGTAATGTTAAAATATGAAATGTTTGATGAAGCTAGCATTTTCATAAAGTGTCCTTTCAATGCTATTCACTCTCCTGAGAGAATAAGTTTTCACACCAAGGACTATGTCAGAGAGTAGAGCTCTTTCTCATGAAATTTATAAGCAAGGTCAGATTGTATGCCTCCTTGCTTTGGACAGGATCTCTGAAACGTGGTCTTAAATCCTGATGTAAAGCAAAGAATATAAAAATGTCACTCCAAGAAGAATTCTGAAGTGACTTTAAAAGAGGCTGAAGGATTAAATTAGGGAACAAAGTTAATTACACAAGGTGGTGTAGGGAAATTGATCAGCTAGTGCAGCAAAAAGCATGATATTATTTGGTGTTCTTTTGAGGTTCTGTTACATGTAGCATAGATGACCATTATAGAGTCCCACATTCCCACTTTTTAGGTATTCTTGAATTGAATCTGAAAATGGAGGGCAGTGATTGTGGTTGATTCTGGGAATTAAATGCAACCTATCTGTGCACTCAGCAGTTGTCAGCTTCAGATTTGACCCTGTTTCTGAATGTTGAGTGTATTCTTCTTCCTCTTACTCTTTGTGCTTACCTTGAAAACTTGTTTCTGTAATGACTTGAGGAGACACAGAGTAGTGGGTTCCAGAGGTGGAGGCTGGTGGTTGGGTGTTTGTGGGCAGAATTTCTTTTAGCACCATCACCTGGTTGCTACCTCTGGTTGAGTAGCAGAGGTGCGATATCATGGGTAGGACACAGAGCCATACAATTGTAGGTAAGGGACAAGTTCTTCCGTATATGTGAGAAACTAGCTAATACTCAAAGTGATACTATCTTAGCAGCACTTAATTGTGTAGCCATAGAATTGAGCAATTTCTATATCTTTTTCCCTTTCAACAAAACACTGCACTCTCCCCAAAGAGGCGTATTTGGCAGAATTTTCATGCTCTTGCTGAGTCTGCCTCTTCATGGTCTCACACTCTGGCCTCTGCTCTTCTGTGATGAGTGTTGACATTACTGGTTCAAGGTCACTGGGTTTTCTCCAGGGAACTGGTTTACCACTGCAGTCTTGGAGTAGATATTGGTAGTGAGGCATGGGTGGTGACTGGAACTTGGTCTCAGCAGTGAAAACAGGTTTATTGTGGAAAGAATGTCAGATGATGTTTTGTAGGGTGCAGACCTAAGTGTAGCAAAGTGAGGGATAAAAGACTGGGTCGAAGTTGTCAACCTGAGTTGGGTTGCATTGGAGTAAATTGGCTGAGATGGACCAGATGGACCCATCAAAAATGTGTTGGTAGGAGCTGGTTGGAATGGGTTGACTGCAGTAGATTGAGCTGAATTAGTGGAACCAGGCCTGGCAGAGTAAAGCACAGCAGGATTATGTGTGGCCTGGGATTGTGACCTTTGAGGAGCAGGTCGAGCTTGAGGTTTATCCAGGGATGGAAAGGGCAAAGGAATCAACTTGGCCTTTCCAGGTGGTGTAAGTTCATACTTGGAGAGAGATGGGCACTCTTTTGTAGCACTGCCATTTGCATTTCTGGGTTTTGACTTGCATTTCCTCAGCACCTTTACCCTCATATGTGGCATCCAGGCATTATTTGAGAGCTGGGAATGACTTGGGGTCTTTGTTTTTGCTTGAGTTTCCTAGAGTCCAGAAGGAAGACACTCCAGTTTTTTTTCTCACGCTTCTTCCCCAGTGGATAGAAAATCTGCACAGAATCTAGCATATGCCTGCCTAGGACTGTTCTAGAATTTTAAAGGTTTCTGGACTAAACACAGGTAGATTATTCTTCTGCTTCATCTTGGTAGTGGTTGGCTCTTCTGCCTTGACCATGTTCCCTGACTGCTTACTCTCTTCAGATTCCTTGGGCTTGTTTTTTCTGGATCTTTTGATGGTTTTGTGTCTTTGGCTCTTAGTTTTGCTAATTCTGCTGGATGAAGATTTTTGTGGTCTGCTGTCAGGGTACTTGGCCACATGTGCTGGAGGCCTGTCACTGGCTGTAGCAGTACAAAAAACCACTTCTTACTCTCTCTGACACTCTGGGTTCTTTGGGAGAATTTTGGCTTCTGATACCCCTTTGACAGGCTTGAAAGTTTTGTGTTTGTTCTTCCTGACTTGATCAGAAGGACCATTTATGACACTTGACTTCTGCTGCACTGAATCACCTGCATGCATTGGTATCTTCATCTTTGGCTCCTGTGGGACCTTTAGGTTGGTCAAGATCTTTTATGGAATCAAAGAGCTGTGGAAGGTGAATTTCCTCTGCCAGTGTGGTGACGTCTGCAAGACTGCCACTAGACTCAATCTCATATTTAAGTGTCTTTTGGTCCTCAGTGTCAGGTTTCTCCTAGATTGGTATTTTCAGAACTAAGCTCTTCCTCAGGTCTAAGAGGATCAATGCAGACCAGAAACTGTCGCATATCAGGAATTTCTAAAGGGAGTAGTGGAGGATCTTGGCTTTCTATTGGAATCTTGTAGGCATCCAAGGGTTGGAAAGCTTCATTTTGATCTCACCCAAATTGTTATTATATGAATGTTCCTGGGTTGGAGCTTTGGACAGTGTCAAGAGATTAGAAGGCCTCTGGACAGGAGCTATCACTGAAATGTCCCCAAGCTCAAGTGATGAGATACTATCAGGTATTTGGATATCATTTGTACCACAGGACTTGGGAGATTCTGTATTTTGTAACTGACCAATTGTCTGGCTTGAAGATTGAAATTCGAAGGAAGTCTCAATCTCCTGGGATGTTTCCATTACTACAAAAGTATCAAAAAACAAGTCAGTACCTGGTAAGTGAGATGCTCTCCCTACACATCAATGCTTCCCAATGGTGGGAAAGCATTTGTGGCTAACTTGTGTTAAGGAGCGTGGACATGTCCCTTTATTAGGAGATAGGCAGTGACTGTTCTAACTAGTTAACATTTGGTGTCATTGTTTGTTAATTTTCCTTGTATTTCACAGTGTTGTTCTAAGTCAGATTAAAAGTGAAAACAGTGTTGAAATACAAAGTGTTTTGTAAAGCCTGACACTCTCATAAAGTGATTTAATTCTCTGCACTCTCCTGAGAGAATATGAGGACTTCACAGCATGGACTAGGACAGAGTGTTGAGTTCTTCCTTATGAAATCTATTAGCAAGGACATATTCTATGCTTGCTTGCCTTTTACAGGATTTCTGAACACATGATCATAAATCCTGGTATAAATTGAATAACATTAATGTGCCACTACCACAAGAAAAATTCTGAAGTTTTTTCCAAAGACACTAAAGCAGTAAATTAGGGAAGGAAGTTGATGTGAGTGTGGGAATAAAGGGAAACTGAACAGCAAAGGCTGCAAAATGCATGGTATTCTTTGGTGTGCTTTTCAGATTCTCTTACATGCAGGACAGATGGCCATTATAATATCTCACCTTCCCATTTCTTTAAGGTATTCTTGTATTGAGAGCACAGATCACAGAGCAAGGGTAGTGGTTGAAGTTTGGGACTAAATTCTACCTATCTGTGTACTCACCACTTGTCAGCTTCAGCTTTGATCTTCTGTCTGTGTGGTGAGTTGATTCTTCTCCCTTTTTACTTACTCGCCTTTCAAGTATGTTACTGTGATGTGTTGAGTAGACACACTATAGTAGATTCCAGAGTGGAGGTGGTAGGGTATTAGTGTGCTGAATCATCTTTTGCACCATTGCCATTTCTGGCTGAAGAGCAGAGGTGCTATATCCTGGGTATGACACAGTATCATAGGATTGTAGGTTGGGGACAAGTCGTTTAGACAGTAGTGGCCCCTCTGTGCCTTGATTGGAGTAATAGATCTGGCCTACTTTCTGATAGGGAAGAGACAAACTATGTCCCTGATGTGGAAATTGAAATGGCATACCTTGAACAAGTCTGGCAGACATGGATGTATCAGAGGGACCATGGCTTTCACATATAAAGTTTTATCATACTGGGCTGTCATAGACAGGGAGGGACCAGCTGTTTCTTGGTCATTGACAGTTATGGTGAAGTCACTGAGTAAAGATAACTTGTTTTCAGTGCTTCTTGTAATATCCCACTCAAAACTCCCTGAATAAGAGACAGCTGAAGTGGAGGTCTGGCTCTGGGCAGCAACCCCAGCTAGCATAGTTGTTGTAGAATGTTAGTAAAAATAGGTGCTACCCATGCATGGCTGGAAAGTGGTGCTAGAGATTGTTGGTAACAACCTTGCTGAACTGATGGTTGGAGCAGAGACTCTGGAGAATTTGTAGACACTTCCTGTTAGGAGACTGTATTCCAGGGGAGGAAGAGATATCTTGATCTTCTTCTGACAAACTGCTTTTTCATGCACTTGGGCACAAATGTGCATAAGGGCCCAGTGGTCATTTTATGTTGTTCCTAGGCTATAAGCCATCTACTCCCTGCAGCCTACACCAGTATTTACTTGTATTTTCTACTATTGAAGCATATTAGAACTAGGAGTTCCAAGATGCTTCTGTTCTAAGAATTTATTATTATTATTATGAGAGAAAACAGGCTCCAAATGGTCAGATTGACCTGTCTATGTTTAATTGTTTAATTGTATCATTACCAGCTTATAGACCTGACTTCTTTACCAGCACATGCTCTGAGCAAAGACCAGAAACTGGAAAAAATAGAACTTTCAATATGTCTTTTTCTGGTTTGTTTGACAATTGTCGCAGCTGTTAGTATTGTAATTTTCAGTGTTTCATTTTCTTATGCAGGTTGCATGCCATGCTCTTGAGTTCACATTTAACCCTGGCTAATTAGTGACTCTAAATGGTCTTTATTTATCCAATTGAAGACTACATTCTAATCCTAGATCCAAATGACTGCCTGAGAGTTTGTTTCTCTATAAATGCTTTTTGAGGGAAATAAAATAATTCAATCTCTGAACTTCGGATTACTCATTTAATAAAGTGGTTGTTATAATACTAATGGTCATAACCCATACATGAATAAATGTGATATATATAATACACATAAGGAAGATATAGTGGATTCTGAAAGAAAAAGAGAAAAATTATGGAAAATGTATATAACATCACAGAAATAAAAAGAATATGTGGCTATTAATGAAAATCAGGTTATGCAGCAAACATCAAAGTATAGGATGTTACTAATGATTGTAGTTTTGTTATTTATATTTGCAACACTAAGAAATTGAATGCTATCTACTCTATTTTAGGGAATAGATGAACCAAGAAACAGTTCACAATGGAGATGATTTGGAATGAATTTCTAACCTGAACATATAGACATTGGTAGAAAGTATGTAGCAAGCAGCAAAATAAAGTAAATGTGAATAAGTAGGTAGCCATAACATATGCAGACAAACATTTTCATTAAAAACTGGCACAATGCAGAGAGCAAAGCAGTGTAAAGGTGTTTTGCTATCATGCTCTTCGTATTTCTCTATTACCCAGCAAATGACAGATATTAATCCTAGTAAAAATTAATATTTTACTTAATATTGTCCCATAAGCCATAAAAGGTATCCTGTAGGTTTTTATATTCTCCAAACCTAGATTATAATCATTTTTACATTCTGGAAATGTCATTCTCAAATTTAAAACAGCCATCACTGCTATAATCCAATCGAAAC
>NW_007129046.1:0-2459 GCF_000164805.1 Carlito syrichta
AAGGATCATTGCTGACCAGAAGCTGATGAATGTCAGGAGTTTCTAAAGGGAGTGAAGGCTCTTGGTTTGTGTGTGTGTGTGTGTGTGTGTGTGTGTGTGGGTTGGGGGTCTGTTAGGCTTCCAGAGACTATGAGAGTGTGGTTTTGATCTCATCAGAATTCTTATTCTGATTATTGCTGGCTTGGCGCTGCAGGCAGTTCCAAGAGATTAGTACACCTCTAGACTGGAAGTATCACCAAAATATCCCCATGCTCAGGTGGTGAGGTACTATTAAGTACTTGGATATTTTTTTCTACTGCAGGACTTGGGAAATGCTGGCGTTTATGGCAGACCAAATGTCTGGCTTCAATGCTGCAATTTAAGGGAAGTCTCCATCTTCTGGGACATTTCTATTAGGACAAAGGGATCAAGAAAGCATTTTATCCCTGGTAAGGGAAATTCTCTCCCTATGCACCAATGTAGCAATCAGGTACCTTCCAACAGTGAATAATTGTGACTAACTCTTCTTAAGGACATGGACAAGACCCCGTATTAGGTGACTGGCAGTGATTGTTCTATTTGTAACTAGTTATAGTGTTATTGTTACTTTGTTTTTGTGTGTGTTTCATGGGCTTGTTTTAAGTTAAAAAGTGAAAGTAATGTTAAAATATGAAATGTTTGATGAAGCTAGCATTTTCATAGAGTGTCCTTTCAATGCTGTTCACTCTCCTGAGAGAATAAGTTTTCACACCAAGGACTATGTCGGAGAGTAGAGCTCTTTCTCATGAAATTTATAAGCAAGGTCAGATTATAAGCCTTCTTGCTTTGGACAGGATCTCTGAAACGTGGTCTTAAATCCTGGTGTAAAGCAATGAATATAAAAATGTCACTCCAAGAAGAATTCTGAAGTGACTTCAAAAGAGGCTGAAGGATTAAATTAGGGAACAAAGTTAATTACACAAGGTGGTGTAGGGAAATTGATCAGCTAGTGCAGCAAAAAGCATGATATTATTTGGTGTTCTTTTGAGGTTCTGTTACATGTAGCATAGATGACCATTATAGGGTCCCACATTCCCGCTTTTTAGGTATTCTTGAATTGAATCTGAAAATGGAGAGCATAGGGGAGTGATTGTGGTTCATTCTGGGAATTAAATTCAACCTATCTGTGCACTCAGCGGTTGTCAGCTTCAGATTTGACCCTGTTTCTGAATGTTGAGTGTATTCTTCTTCCTCTTTCACTTTGTGCTTACCTTGAAAACTTGTTTCTGTGATGGCTTGAGGAGACACAGAGTAGTGGGTTCCAGAAGTGGAGGCTGGTGGTTGGGTGTTTGTGGGCTGTATTTCTTTTAGCACCATCACCTGGTTGCTACCTCTGGTTGAGTAGCAGAGGTGCGATATCATGGGTAGGACACAGAGCCATACAATTGTAGGTAAGGGACAAGTTCTTCCATATATGTAAGAAACTAGCTAATACTCAAAGTGATACTATCTTAGCAGCACTTAATTGTGTAGCTATAGAATTGAGCAGTTTCCATATCTTTTTCCCTTACAACAAAACACTGCACTCTCCCCAAAGAGGTGTATTTGGCGGAATTTTCATGCTCTTCTTTAGTCTGCCTCTTCATGGTCTCACACTCTGGCCTCTGCTCTTCTGTGATGAGTGTTGACATTACTGGTTCAAGATCATTGGGTTTTCTCCAGGGAACTGGTTTACCACTGAAGTCTTGGAGTAGATATTGGTTGTGAGGCATGGGTGGTGACTGGAACTTGGTCGCAGCAGTGAAAACAGGTTTATTGTGGAAAGAATGCCAGATGATGTTTTGTAGGGTGCAGACCTAAGTGTAGCAAAGTGAGGGATAAAAGACTGGGTCGAAGTTGTCAACCTGAGTTGGGTTGCATTGGAGTAAATTGGCTGAGATGGACCAGATGGACCCATCAAAAATGTGTTGGTAGGAGCTGGTTGGAATGGATTGACTGCAGTAGATTGAGCTGTGTTAGTGGAACCAGGCCTGGCAGAGTAAGGTACAGCAGGATTATGTACGACAGAGACTGTGGCCTTTGAAGAGCAGGTCGAGCTTGAGGTTTATCCAGGGATGGAAAGGGCAAAGGAATCAACTTGGCTTTTCCAGGTGGTGGAAGCTCATACTTGGAGAGAGATGGGCACTCTTTTGTAGCACTGCCATTGCATTTCTGGGTTTTGACTTGCATTTCCTCAGCACCTTTACCCTCATATGTGGCATCCAGCCATTGTTTGAGAGCTGGGGATGACTTGGGGTCTTTGTTGTTGCTTGAGTTTTCTAGAGTCCAGAAGGAAGAGACTCCAGTTTTTTTCTTACTCTTCTTCCCCAGTGGATAGAAAATCTGCACAGAATCTAGCATATGCCTGCCTAGGACTGTTCTAGAATTTTAAAGGTTTCTGGACTAAACACAGGTAGATTATTCTTCTGCTTCATCTTGGTAGTGGTTGGCTCTTCTGCCTT
>NW_007129047.1:0-698 GCF_000164805.1 Carlito syrichta
CCCGGCTGATTTTTTGATTTATTGTAGAGATGAGGTCTCGCTGCCCAGGAGGGTCTCAAACCCGCAGGCTCAGGCAATCCACTCACCTCAGCCTCCCAAAGGCTCAGGATTACAGACTGAGCCACCAAGCCCGGCTCACAATGGAATCTTATGCATCCATAAAAAAGACCAAAATCACGAAATTCACAGCAAGCTGGATGGAATTAGAGTCTATAATACTGAGTGATCTCTCACAGAAACAGAGAACTGAGTATCAAAAATTCTCACACTAATAACAAATAACTGTTTTTAAACCTAGTATTTAAAAAAAGACATACAAATAAAAAGTCACATCTCCGGAAATTTCACATGTATAAAACAATGAAGTGCAGTTCTTTAAGCTTTCCGACAGTATAAATTGTGTTTTGATTGGATTATAGCAGTGATGGCTGTTTTTAAATTTGAGAATGACATTTTCCAGAATGTTAAAAATGATTATAATCTAGGTTTGGAGAATATAAAAACCTACAGGATACCTTTTATGGCTTATGGGACAATATTAAGTAAAATATTAATTTTTACTAGGATTAATGTCTGTCATTTGCTGGGTAATAGAGAAACACGAAAGAGCATGATAGCAAAACTCCTTTATACTGCTTTGCTCTCTGCAGTGTGTCAGGTTTTTAATTAAAATGTTTGTCTGCATAAGTTATGGCTAC
>NW_007129048.1:0-745 GCF_000164805.1 Carlito syrichta
CAGCCTCGCCTGTTGGGCTCCAGCAATCCTTCCACCTCAGCCTTCCGAGTAGCCGGAATTACAGGCATGTGCTACCATGCCCGGCTGATTTTTTGATTTATTGTAGAGATGAGGTCTCGCTGCCCAGGAGGGTCTCAAACCCGCAGGCTCAGGCAATCCACTCACCTCAGCCTCCCAAAGGCTCAGGATTACAGACTGAGCCACCAAGCCCGGCTCACAATGGAATCTTATGCATCCATAAAAAAGACCAAAATCACGAAATTCACAGCAAGCTGGATGGAATTAGAGTCTATAATACTGAGTGATCTCTCACAGAAACAGAGAACTGAGTATCAAAAATTCTCACACTAATAACAAATAACTGTTTTTAAACCTAGTATTTAAAAAAAGACATACAAATAAAAAGTCACATCTCCGGAAATTTCACATGTATCCAAAACAATGAAGTGCAGTTCTTTAAGCTTTCCGACAGTATAAATTGTGTTTTGATTGGATTATAGCAGTGATGGCTGTTTTTAAATTTGAGAATGACATTTTCCAGAATGTTAAAAATGATTATAATCTAGGTTTGGAGAATATAAAAACCTACAGGATACCTTTTATGGCTTATGGGACAATATTAAGTAAAATATTAATTTTTACTAGGATTAATGTCTGTCATTTGCTGGGTAATAGAGAAACACGAAGAGCATGATAGCAAAACTCCTTTATACTGCTTTGCTCTCTGCAGTGTGTCAGTTTTTAA
>NW_007129049.1:0-1080 GCF_000164805.1 Carlito syrichta
CTGGTGTCATAAATGACAATTTGACTTGTCTGTTTCCGTAGTTTTACTTACCTCTTTTAATGTAAAAATTAGTCTTTTAGTCCATGTACAGATTCAATGAAATAACCTTTAAGTTAACATCATTCTTCTCAGACCTGGAAATTGCAATAAAGAATTCATAAGAACGCCAAAACAATCAGGAATAGCCAAAAAAATATTATCAAAAGAAACAAAGCAGGAGCTACTGCACTTCCAGACTACAAACTTTACTGTATGTTTACAGTAATCTACACAACCTCTTATTGGTACAAGAATAGGTCCATAGGTTAATGGATCAGAACAGAGAATGAAATCCTCAAATTCTCAACCAACTCATCTTTGAAAAGACCTCCCAGTCCCACTGGTTAATGGAGAACATATTCAGTAAATGGTGCAGGGAAAAGGCTTACAACATGCACAATATTGAAACAGGACCCATATCCATCACCATACACATTAACTCTAAATGCATCAAAGTCCTAAACGTAAAACACCAAATTATAGTAGAAGAAGAGATACGTGAGCCAGCAGACACATGAAAATTGCCCAGCCTCACTCATCCTCCAAGAAATGCAAATGAAACCACTTTGAAACACCAAATAACCCCGGTAAGTCTGGCCATCATTAATAAAACAAAAAATAACAGATGCAGGTCAGGACTTAGGAAGAAATATTTGCTTCTACACTGCATGTGGAATGAAAAGTATTGCAACATCTTTGGAAAACAGTGTGGTGGTTGTAAAGGGACAAGATATTGACCTACCATGGGACTCAGTAATTCCCCTGTCTAGAATATACATGAAGGAACTCAAATCATTTTAAGAAAAAGATACCTGCACCGGTATGCTTTTTTACTGCTGTAATCAAAATTCCAACAAAACATTGTACCAAGTTTGTTGCCCATCGAAGCTGGAATGGAAAAAATAAATGTGGTATATACACCATAGAATATTATGCAGCCATAAAAAATGACAGATATAAGGATTTTGCAGAACGTTTGATGGATATGACGGTGGTCATTTTCAGTGATTATCACATAAACAAGGAACAGAGTTCCTCATG
>NW_007129050.1:0-812 GCF_000164805.1 Carlito syrichta
CAAACCATAAGAACCTTAGAAAATGAAGGAAAAACCCTCATGGAAATCGGAACTGGCATCCAATTCCTGAACAAAACCCAAAACCCACAGCTTATAAGAGAGAAAATAGACAAGTAGGACCTTATTAAACTGACAAGCTTCTGCAAAGCCAAAGAAACCATCAAGAGATCAGGGAGACAGCCTACAGACTGGGAAAAAGTATTTGCCAACTCCAGGTCCGACAAAGGCTTAACATCCTGGATCTACAAGGAACTCAAACGTGCTGAAAAGAAAAAAACAAACAACCCCATTACAAAATGGGCAAAAGATATGAACAGACACTTCACAAAGGAAGACGTCTGAGCAGCCAACAAACACATGAAGAAATGTTCAACCTCACTACTCATCAGGGAGATGCAAATCAAAACCACACTGAGATACCACCTGACCCCAGTCAGAATGGCAATTATCAACAACTCAAAAAATAACAGCTGCTGGAGAGGGTGTGGTGAAAAGGGAACACTTCTACACTGTTGGTGGGAGTGTAAACTAGTGCAACCTCTGTGGAAAACAGTGTGGCGATTCTTAAAAGCTCTAAATACCAACCTCCCATATGACCCCACAAGCCCCCTACTGGGAATATATCCTGAAGAACACAAATCACTCTATAAAAAAGATACCTGCACACACATGTTTATCGCAGCATTGTTCACAATAGCAAGAACCTGGAAACAGCCATGCTTTCCATCAAAAGAGAACTGGATAAAAAAATTGTGGTACATATACACGATAGAATACTCCGCAGCCATAAAAATGAACAAAATCATGAATTT
>NW_007129051.1:0-939 GCF_000164805.1 Carlito syrichta
CCCTCATGGAAATCGGAACTGGCATCCAATTCCTGAACAAAACCCAAAACCCACAGCTTATAAGAGAGAAAATAGACAAGTAGGACCTTATTCAACTGACAAGCTTCTGCAAAGCCAAAGAAACCATCAAGAGATCAGGGAGACAGCCTACAGACTGGGAAAAAGTATTTGCCAACTCCAGGTCCGACAAAGGCTTAACATCCTGGATCTACAAGGAACTCAAACGTGCTGAAAAGAAAAAAACAAACAACCCCATTACAAAATGGGCAAAAGATATGAACAGACACTTCACAAAGGAAGACATCTGAGCAGCCAACAAACACATGAAGAAATGTTCAACCTCACTAATCATCATGGAGATGCAAATCAAAACCACACTGAGATACCACCTAACCCCAGTCAGAATGGCAATTATCAACAACTCAAAAAATAACAGCTGCTGGAGAGGGTGTGGTGAAAAGGGAACACTTCTACACTGTTGGTGGGAGTGTAAACTAGTGCAACCTCTGTGGAAAACAGTGTGGCGATTCTTAAAAGCTCTAAATACCAACCTCCCATATGACCCCGCAAGCCCCCTACTGGGAATATATCCTGAAGAACACAAATCACTCTATAAAAAAGATACCTGCACACACATGTTTATCGCAGCATTGTTCACAATAGCAAGAACCTGGAAACAGCCATGCTTTCCATCAAAAGAGGACTGGATTAAAAAATTGTGGTACATATACACGATAGAATACTCCGCAGCCATAAAAATGAACAAAATCATGAATTTCGCAGCAACCTGGATGGAACTAGAGTCTATAATACTGAGTGACCTCTCACAGAAACAAAGATACGAGTATCACATGTTCTTACTCATATAATGGACCTTAAACATCCAATGCAATACTATAGGAAAATGACTGACCGTACTGGGAAACTATGGTGGGGGAA
>NW_007129052.1:0-829 GCF_000164805.1 Carlito syrichta
CAGTATTTTCATTGTTAAAACTTGTGTACATTCTCTTGGTGCACTCTGTATTTCTGCTTGTTAGTTTGTTTAAACGTTACAGATGTGCAATCCTTAGAGAAAAGTTTCCCTTATATATTTTATGGAAATATAAAATCACATTCCCTTTTTTATTTTAACCCAATTTATATTTTAAAAGAGTATTTTCATTGAATCTCCTAGTATTTTCTCTATCTAAGACATAATGCTTACTCTGCAACAAAGTATCCGATTAATCTGATACTTTTAATCACCAAGCATTTACAATGAGGCACACACAAAAAAGAGAATTTGGGGCCCAATAATATAAACCAAAATAATATGAAGATTTACAAAGTAGTAAGTATTTGAGCTCTGCATTTGTATAGAAATTTAAATAATTGAAAATTCTGGAAAATTGTTTATGATCTTAGCAAAATCAATTTTCAAGTCCTGTAGGAAAAACTGCTCAAAGGCTGTTTCACAATACTAAAAACATCCAAAAGTTTCTAAACTTCAAAAGTTCTAAAATATTATTTGGTTGGCTATAACCAAGCCTCAACAGAACTCCGTTACCAAAATAATAAATGACTACCTCTTGGGCAACCCCCTCAGGTCCCCTCCCAGTTTGGAAATTTCTCGGTCCTCTCAATAAACACTGCTTAAAAAAAGAAAAAACAGACTACCTCTTTTAGAGGATTCTTGAATGGTCACTTCTCCCTGGAGAAATTTTTGGATAGGTGTGAACACATGGCTCTCTTCATTTCTTGAGAATGATATTCACCATGTCTACCGCATTTGGCAGAGCACTGTACAAAACTGATTGAAGCCT
>NW_007129053.1:0-3841 GCF_000164805.1 Carlito syrichta
CTAGACTCTGCCTAGTGTAGAACCCATTTAAAGGGTGTAATTCCAGGGCTTTTATCTCCAAACTCCACAAAGTTATCATCATGGGAACTCCTGCTGCTATGGTTACACAAAAGGTAGCATGTGCCTTTCCATTGAACAGGTCCAGGTGCACACAGGACACCCCCCACTCTCAAACAGATGTATTTTTTAGACATAAGGAAAAATATGAAGTTCTTATCCAGTTTTTATGTACCCTTAATTGTTTATAATTGCATAACATCCTTTATGCTTACACCCGAAACCAACATAATGATATATTGCCTTTTACTATTCTATGCTAACTCCAACTGGTTTTTATGAAACAGTTGGTGCTAAGGATACTCTCTCCTAGCACCAGCTGCCTAATACAAACTTTACTAGAACCCCTAAGTCAAACTGAACTAACCACACGTCTATAATAAAATGGTTACTTAATTTTTCTTAATCTATATAAACTATTTTCATAAAACCTATATGCATAAATTTCTAAAGGTCGCATCAAGAGAACTTGTGACCTGCACTAAGGCTCCTCAATGTGACTCAAAGCCAAACTTAAATGGTGATAAAGAAAAAAGATCATAATACGTGGGGAATGGGAACAATAGACTCCTAGGACAGTTGTGTACATTCCAGCCTCAGAGTTTTCTGTTAGAGTCAGCTGGAACTTTTCTTGGCAGTTTGTGCCAAATGGAAAAGGAGGGAAGGAATGAGTCAATCGCTACCGAAAACATCCTGAAGGGCTTGGGGTCTACGGCCTTCCTAGTCCCTAATGCTCAGTGGACCTCCATGGCAGGCAACCAACATAAAAAGCATAACATCTAGGATCTGCAAGAAACTCAAATACTCAGAAAAATCAGAAAAAGCATCCTCTTTGAAAAGTGTGCAAAATACGTGATTGGACACTTTTCATAAGAAGAGATACGGGTAGCCTGCGGACACATGAAAATTGCTCAGCCTCACTCATCATCAAAGAAATGCAAATGAAACTGCTTTGAAATACCACATACCCCCTCTAAGACTAGCCATCATTAACAAAACAAACAAAAACAGATGAGGGTCACCATTTGGGAAGAAATGAATCCTTCTACACTGTATGTGGACTGAAAAGTAGAGCAACCTCATTGCAAACAGTGTGGTGTTTGTAAAGGGACAGATATTGACCTACCATGTGACTCAGTATTTACCAGTCAGTATATACCTGGAGGAACTCGAATCATTTTACCACAAAGACACTGGCACCAGTATGATTTTTTCAGCCCTAATCACAATAGCAATAAAACACGGTACCAACCATGTTGACCATCATAGCTGGAATGGATAAAATAAATGTGGTATATACACAGTGGAATATTTTGCAGCCCTAAAATATGACAGATATAAGGATTTTGCAGAACGTTTGATGGATATGAGGTAGGTCATTTTCAGTGATTTATCACAGAAACAAAGAACAGCGTTCCATATGTTCTCACTCATGAGCTGAACTTGATCACTTATTGTGCTATAAGAACGTGATTGGCAGTAGTGGAAAACTGTTTAGGGGGAGGGGTGAGATTGGCAGTGGAGGGATACTGCTAAGGAAGGGAGGGGCATATCTAATCAACCAGGGACTTGTATAATCAATGTTTGTATGTCTAACTGAATTTTACCCAACATTTTTTTAAAAATTAAAATAAATAATTAATAAATAAATGAAACATGCAACTGACTTTATTTGTTTATTCTATTTTTTATGCTTAAAAAATGGTTACAATTCAGGGTTGGGCTTGGAAATGTTCATTATGCAGGGATTGATTTTTTAGAATTGTATAATACTCCAATGATAACTCCGTTTCCCTTTAATATGTTGGAATACATGGTATAATTCTGCCTTCAAAATTGACAACTACAGTGTTTCTCCCATAAATTCTTTATGTTTTATTCTACCTAAATTGGAACTTGTTGAGATTTCGGAGATACATCCTTCTTAGAAAACTGAACCTTGAGATTCAGTGTACCTAAGTGCTATTCAGAAGGCAGAATGCATAATAAATCTTAAAAATTTAGGAAAATAAAACAGTACCGTAATTTAGTACAGCTTTTTCCATTCTTAAAATTTGTGTACATTTTCTTGGTGCACTCTGTATTTTCTGCTTTTTAATTTTGATTAAATATTACAGATGTCAAATCCTTAGAGAAAATTTCACTTATATATTTGAAGGAAATATAAAATCACATTACCTTTATATTTTAACCCAATTTATATTTTTAAAAGAGTATTTCCATTGAATCCCCTATATTTTATCTACATAAGGCATAATGCTGTACTCTGCAACAAAGTATCTGATTAATGTGATACTTTTAATCAACAAGCATTTACAATGAGGCACACAGACAAAAGAGAATTTGGGACCCAATGTATATAAACCAAAATAACATGGAGATTTACAAAGGAGTAAGTTGGAGATTTACAAAGGAGAAAGTAATTGGTCTCTGCATTAGTATAAAAATTTAAATAATTGAAAATTCTGGAAAAATGATTATGGTCTTAGCAAAAGCAATGTTCAAATCCTGTAGGTAAATCTGCTCAAAGTCTGTTACACCCTACTAAAAACATCCAAAAGCTTCTAAACAAAATAAAGTGCTAAAATATTATTTTGTTGTGCTATAACTAAGCCTCAACAGGACTCCGTGACCATAATAATAAACGAGTACCTCTTCGACAACCCCGTCAGGTCTCCTCCCAGTTTGGAACGTTATCGGTCCTCTCAATAAAGACTTCTTAAAAAAAAAAGACTACCTCGTTTAGAGGATTCTTGAATGGTCACTTATCCCTGGAGAAATTTTTGGATAGGTGTGAACACATGGTTCTCTTCACTTGTTAGGAATGAAATTCACCATGTCTACTGCATTAGGCAGAGCACTGCACACAAGTGCTTAAAACCTAAGGATTAGTCAGTATTCAAGGTCCCTCCATTTATGATGTCAAAGTTCTGAGGCTGATGTCATGAATGACAATTTGACATGCTTGATTCCCTGACCTTACTTACCTTTTTTAATGTAAAAATTAGCCTTTTAGTCAATCTACAGATTCAATGAAATAACCATTAAGTTAACATCATTCTTCACAGACCTGAAAATAGCAATAAAGTATTCATATGAAACCACAAACAATCATGAATAGCCAAAAGAATCTTATCATAAGAAACAAAGCACGAGGTATCACAGTTTCAGACTTCAGACTTTACTATAGGTTTACAGTAATCAACACAGCCTGGTATTGGTACAAGAATAGGTCCAAAGGCCAATGGACCAGGAAAGAGATTGAAATCCTAAAATTCTCAACCAGCTCATCTTTGAGAAAACCTCCAAGACAAACTGGTTAATGGAGAACATATTCAGTAAAAGGTGCTGGGAAACGGGTGAATGCATGCACAAGAATGAAAAAAAATTCCGATCTGTCACCATACACATTAACTCGAAATGGATAGAAGACCTAAAAATAAAACAACAAAATATAATCATCTTAGAAAACGCAGAAGACACCACTAGGGAAACTTTAAGTGGAACTAATTTCTCTTCAGAGCCCTAAATACCCATGCTTTAAGAAGTAAGTTAGACAAGTGGGATGTCATCAAATTAATATACTTTGGGAAAACAAAAGAAACCATCAGAAGAGAAGGGATACAACTAACACAATGGGAAAAACGATTCTCTACCTATATATCTGTAAAAAGGCATAAAATCTAGGATCTACAAGAAATTCAAACACTCAGAAAAATCAGACAAACCTTTCACTTTGAAAAGTGTGCAAAATACGTGATTGGATACTTTTCATAAGAAGAGA
>NW_007129054.1:0-740 GCF_000164805.1 Carlito syrichta
CTTCTGTTATTCAGGGGTAGAGGGATTGATTTTACTTCTGTTTGTTCAGTCTCCTATTCTTTATGTATACCCTCTTACTTTGTTCAATTCTAGAGTTGCACTGTAGGTGGGGGGTGGTCCTTTTTGCAATTTTGAGATTTACTTAAGGGGGGAGCTATGATTCAAAATCTATCTGCAGGTCCTGGTATTCGCTGACAGGTGTATTGATAATCTGGAACCCACTTCCCACTGCCTTGGAATCTGTTTTTGCAGTGGGGCTGTAGGTTTACTCACTGAAATAAAATGTGGTTATCAGAGGGAAGAAAATGGAGCAGACAGTGGGTTGAAGAGGGGGTGGAGAGATAGAGGAGTAAGGGGGAAAACAAACGAGTGTGCCATCAAATGGAGAGAGAGACCTATACTGAAACAGATAAAAACAATAGACTACAACTACAGACTAACCAACTCCCATACAAAAAAAATAAAACATACAATGATGCTAACATACAAGCTAACCAACCACCTTATAGTTGTGCTGTTCCTCTATACAAATATATGGTTTACAGAGAGAAGAAAAGAGAAGAAAAGGAAGAGGGGAAAAAAAGGAACAAAACAGTCAGAATAGAATTAAGTCATTAAACTAGCAGAACCAATCAAGCACACTCTGAGATTTTTTGTTTAAGTCCAATGTCCTTTCAGCTCTGATTTCTTGCTTTCTTTTCAAGCTAGTAAATTAGTTTGCAGTTAGGATCAGTTGCTCG
>NW_007129055.1:0-832 GCF_000164805.1 Carlito syrichta
AATTAAAATAAATAATTAAATAAATAAATAAATGAAGCTATAAAACATGCTGCCGGGAGCCGCAATCACTAGTAAAAGTAAGGTAAAAGGGACCTGAAAACAGGAAAAACGTTGGCTGGGAGCAAGGCCCCAGTAAAATGCGGCCATGACAGAGGCAAAGCCCCATGGATCCTGTTGATGGACCTTCCCTAACTTTGAAGGATTGCATGCATAGGCTTGAGAATATTCCCTCTTTAGTTGAGATAATAGATGCACAAATGGATGATGGCATTTGACAGCAAAAATTATACATAGGCATAATGGAGGTGAGATTGCAGCAAAAAGGGTGCTCCTTAGAATGTGCAAGGATGTGGAATTAGCAATAAACCTATGTATAAAAATGTAAAAAGGGCTCAACAGCAAAAAATTTCTCCCCTGAAGGGACAAGGGAATGCAAATTTTGAAAAATTTAGCTAGAAAGGAAAAACAAGTACCACCTCATATCCTTTATAAGTAACAACATTGACAGTTGTGATTGATGAGGAAGTGGGAAACTGAGACAGAGTATCTCCACAAACAGGTGTTTTTGGGAAAAACAAGTCACAGATATGCCTTTTGATTTAAGAAATATTATAGTTTAATTAGAGGGATAAAATTAAAGTAAGGATTAGATAAATAGCAGTTATAATTAAAAGATAAATGTTTATTATAGATGTAGGTATTAGTTAAATAGAAGGAATAGGAAATAATTAAGTTTTAAGGTAAACTTAAAATTATATATTCTTAATGTAGGTTTAAAATTAAATACTTTTAGGATTAGAAGTAAGATTAATTTCATATATAAGTGTAGATT
>NW_007129056.1:0-864 GCF_000164805.1 Carlito syrichta
CGGAGCCGCAATCACTAGTAAAAGTAAGGTAAAAGGGACCTGAAAACAGGAAAAACGTTGGCTGGGAGCAAGGCCCCAGTAAAATGCGGCCATGACAGAGGCAAAGCCCCATGGATCCTGTTGATGGACCTTCCCTAACTTTGAAGGATTGCATGCATAGGCTTGAGAATATTCCCTCTTTAGTTGAGATAATAGATGCACAAATGGATGATGGCATTTGACAGCAAAAATTATACATAGGCATAATGGAGGTGAGATTGCAGCAAAAAGGGTGCTCCTTAGAATGTGCAAGGATGTGGAATTAGCAATAAACCTATGTATAAAAATGTAAAAAGGGCTCAACAGCAAAAAATTTCTCCCCTGAAGGGACAAGGGAATGCAAATTTTGAAAAATTTAGCTAGAAAGGAAAAACAAGTACCGCCTCATATCCTTTATAAGTAACAACATTGACAGTTGTGATTGATGAGGAAGTGGGAAACTGAGACAGAGTATCTCCACAAACAGGTGTTTTTGGGAAAAACAAGTCACAGATATGCCTTTTGATTTAAGAAATATTATAGTTTAATTAGAGGGATAAAATTAAAGTAAGGATTAGATAAATAGCAGTTATAATTAAAAGATAAATGTTTATTATAGATGTAGGTATTAGTTAAATAGAAGGAATAGGAAATAATTAAGTTTTAAGGTAAACTTAAAATTATATATACTTAATGTAGGTTTAAAATTAAATACATTTAGGATTAGAAGTAAGATTAATTTCATATATAAGTGTAGATTTAGACATAAGTTTTGTTTAGAAATATAAAATGTAAAATGGGTAGAATTAAGAAAATAGATTAGTAAAAGAAAAGAAATAGAATAGG
>NW_007129057.1:0-993 GCF_000164805.1 Carlito syrichta
GATCCTGTTGATGGACCTTCCCTAACTTTGAAGGATTGCATGCATAGGCTTGAGAATATTCCCTCTTTAGTTGAGATAATAGATGCACAAATGGATGATGGCATTTGACAGCAAAAATTATACATAGGCATAATGGAGGTGAGATTGCAGCAAAAAGGGTGCTCCTTAGAATGTGCAAGGATGTGGAATTAGCAATAAACCTATGTATAAAAATGTAAAAAGGGCTCAACAGCAAAAAATTTCTCCCCTGAAGGGACAAGGGAATGCAAATTTTGAAACCTTTAGCTAGAAAGGAAAAACAAGTACCGCCTCATATCCTTTATAAGTAACAACATTGACAGTTGTGATTGATGAGGAAGTGGGAAACTGAGACAGAGTATCTCCACAAACAGGTGTTTTTGGGAAAAACAAGTCACAGATATGCCTTTTGATTTAAGAAATATTATAGTTTAATTAGAGGGATAAAATTAAAGTAAGGATTAGATAAATAGCAGTTATAATTAAAAGATAAATGTTTATTATAGATGTAGGTATTAGTTAAATAGAAGGAATAGGAAATAATTAAGTTTTAAGGTAAACTTAAAATTATATATACTTAATGTAGGTTTAAAATTAAATACATTTAGGATTAGAAGTAAGATTAATTTCATATATAAGTGTAGATTTAGACATAAGTTTTGTTTAGAAATATAAAATGTAAAATGGGTAGAATTAAGAAAATAGATTAGTAAAAGAAAAGAAATAGAATAGTGAAGGGAAGAGATTCAGTTGACCTAAGGTCACAGGATGTGGCTGATAAATTGGCAGCTGGTATTTTGTTACACCACTGGTAGCAGGAAGGAACAAAATGAAACTTGTAAAGGTCAACTTCCCCATAAACAAAAGAAAAAACATGATGTAAACATTTAATGTGTAACATTTTGTGGGTAGGGGGGTCAGTAAAAAACTATATAAGCTTGTAAGAGTTGAATAAAAACTGGCAGAGTCTGAACT
>NW_007129058.1:0-991 GCF_000164805.1 Carlito syrichta
CCTCCAATGATAACTCCTTTTCCTTTTAATACAATGGATTACATTGTATAATTCTGCCTTCCAAATTGACAACTACACTGTTTCTCACATAAATTCAGAATGTTTTAATCTGCCTAAATTGAAACTTGTTGAGATTCCAGATCTATATCATTCTTAGAAAACTGAACCTTGAGATTCAGTGTATCTAAGTGCTATTCAGAAGGTACAATGCATAATAAATCTTAAAAATTTTAGAAAATAAAACTGTGTCGTAATTTAATACAGTTTTCCTCATTCTTAAAATTTATATACATTTTCTTGGTGCACTCTGTATTTTCTGCTTGTTAATTTTGATTAAATGTTACAGACGTGCAATTTTTAGAGAAAAGTTTCCCTTATATATTTGAAGAAAATATAAAATCACATTCCCTGTATATTTTAACCTAATTTATATTTTTAAAAGAGTATTTCCATTGAATCCCCTAGTATTTTCTCTACCTAAGACATAATGCTGTACTCTGAATCAAAGTATCCGATTAATCTGATACATTTAATCACCAAGCCTTTAAAATGAGGCACACAGAAAAAAGAGATTTTGGGGCCCAATATATATAAACATAAATAACATGGAGATTTACAAAGTAGTAAGTATTTGGGCTGTACATTAGTATAAAAATTTAGATAATTGAAAACTCTGGAAAAGTGATTATGATCTTAGCAAAAGCAATGTTCAAATCCTGTTGGAGAAACTGCTCAAATGCTGTTACACAATACTAAAAACATCCAAAAGTTTCTAAACTGAAGAAAGTGCTAAAATATTATTTGGTTGTGCTATAACCAAGCTTCAACAGGACTCTGTGCCCATAATAATAAAAGACTACCTCGTGGGCAAACCCCTCAATTCCCCTCCCAGTTTGGGTGTTATTGGTCCTCTCAATAAGACTGCGTAAAAAAAAGACTACTTCGTTTAGAGGATTCTTCAATGATCACGTCTCCCTGGAGAAATTATGGA
>NW_007129059.1:0-744 GCF_000164805.1 Carlito syrichta
TCTCTGAGGCTGCTGTAATAAATGAAAATTTGACATGCTTGTTTCCCTGACTTTACTTACCTTTTTTAATGTAAAAATTACCGTTTTAGTCAATCTACATATTCAATGAAATAACCATTATGTTAACATCATTCATGTCAGACCGGGAAATTGCAATAAAGAATTCATATGAAACCATAAACAATCATGATTAGCCAAAAGATTTTTATCAAAAGAAACAAAGCAGAGCTATCACAGTTCCAGACTTCAAACTTTACTATATGTTTATGTTGGGAGCCGGCAGTGGAGGCCCGCCTGAGCGTTAGGGATCCAGGTGGGCTGTGGACCCTGAGACCACCTGTTTGTGTTCAGGAGCTGAAGGCCCATTCCCTCCTCCTTTCTTTGTTGTTTGGCATGACCCACTAGCAGGGACTTTGATGATCTAAGCATGAAGTTCTGAGAATATGACAGGCATGACTGACTCTAGGGATCCATTGTTCCCATTTCTCACAGACTGAAGTTTCGGCTTTAAACTTAACACAGTTCAAACACAGGTCACATTTGGAGCCTTATACATGATACAAGCTTCTTTATAAGATTTTAAAGTATATTTGTAGAATTAGTATATACAATTAGAGATCTGTTTCCAGCCTTAGGTGGTATAGATGATTATCTAGACTTACCAGAAATGGGCCAGCACGAACTTTGGACTGGGCCACATTCCTAAGAGCCCAGCGTCCACTTTGGGCTGGGCTGCATTCGTTA
>NW_007129060.1:0-12000 GCF_000164805.1 Carlito syrichta
TTTAGGTTAAAATGTCATTGAATTAAGTTTTATAGAACATAGAGTAAGTTCATAATTTTTATACTTATTAGTACTAATGATAAGGTTTGTAATAGATTATAGTAGGATAATAGTTGTATTAGAATTTAGACATGGTATTATAAGTAATTAATAAAGTATAAAAGACAATAGTTTAGATATTTGAAATTTATAGAAGTTGTGATAAAATTTTGGGTTAAGGATAAGTTCATAGGTAATTAATATACAATCATAGGGCAGTATAAAAATGTAGTAGGTTATAAGAATTATAAAAATAAATAGTATAAAATTAAGGTAATAAAATTAAGTCATTTAAGTAAACTTATAGATTATAGTATAGTGTTAAGTTGATAATATCAATCGTTAAAAATATTAAAAGTTAGTAAAATTGGATTGAACTTAGAGTTAACTTGGAAAGTTTTTTAATCAGGGTTTAGAACATAGAGTATAATATAAATGGTTTATTGAACATTGTGGAAAACATTTTGAACAATCTGTATTGAAATTGTGCACCTGTGATTCATACATCATGGAATTGTAATTGTTCACTGGGAACTTGAAAGTCTTGTGATGGTACATGATTTGTAAAGCGCGTTACACATCAATGAACTTGTACGTCCCCAGCAAGTAATTGTCACACTGCTGGAGATTATAGAAAATGGTATATAAGTTGGAAAAAGTTTGAATAAAATTGGCTTCAGTCTTGGCCAGACTGTTCCCAGAAGAGCTGCCTCCGTGTGGTTTCTTCTCTCCGTTCTGATTCACCGGTGCGGTCCTAGCCCCCCCTTGGTCAGTGCAGGTCACCGACAAATAATCTTAGAAAACGAAGGAGACACCATTAGGAAAACTGGAACCGGAAACAAACTCCATTTCAGAGCCCTAAATATCCATGCCTTAAGAAGTAATTGAGACAAGTGGGATTTCATCAAATTAATATAGTTCTACAAAACAAAACAAACCATCAGAAGCGCAGGGATACAGCCAACAGAATGGGAAAAACGATTCTCCACCCTTATATTTGTAAAATGTCATAACATTAAGGATCTACAAGAAACTCAAACACTCAGAAAAATCATACAAACATTACCTTTGAAAAATGTGCACAATACGTGATTGGACACTTTTTATAGGAAAAGATATGGGCAGCCAGCAGAAACATGAAAAATTTTTCAGACTCACTAACCATCAAAGAAATGCAAATGAGACCACTTTGAAATACCACATACCCCTTGTAAGACTGACCATCATTAATAAAACGAACAATAATAGATGCAGATCCGGATTTAGGAAGAAATAAATGCTTCTACACTGCATGTGGACTGAAACGTAGAGCAACATCTTTGGAAAACAGTGTGGGGATTTGTAAAAGGTCAAGATATTGACCTACCATGTGACACAGTAATTCCCTTGTAGACAATATACCTGGAGGAACTGAAAACATTTTACCAAAAAGGTACCTGCACAGTATGATTTTTACAGCTCTAATCACAATCACAAAAAAACATGGTACCAAACATATTGCCCCTCAAAGCTGGAATGGTTAAAATAAAAGTGGTATGTACACAGTGGAATATTATCCAGCCATAAAAAGGACAGATATAAGGATTTTGCAGAACGTTTGATGGATATGAGGTAGGTCATTTTCACTGATTTATCAGAGAAACAAAGAACAGAGTTCCATATGTTCTCACTCTTTAGTTGAACTTGATAACTTATAGTGCTGTAAGAAAGTGATGGGCAGTAGTGGAAAACTCTTCAGTAGGAAGGGTTAGATTGGACGTGTAGGGATACTACTAAGGAAGGTTGGGGCATATCTCATCAACCAGGGACCCTGCATAATCAACATTTCTATATCTCTCAATTGTATCCCACATCTTTTAAAAAATTATAATAAATAATTAAATAAATAAATGAAAGGTGTAAAATATATGTGACTTTATTCTATTTTTGTTTACTTTAAAAATAGTTACAATTCTGGGTTCGTCCTAGAAATGTTCATTATGCTGGGTTTGATTTTTTAAGAATTGTATAATTCTCCAATGATAACTCCTTTTCCTTTTAATACAATGGATTACATTGTATAATTCTGCCTTCCAAATTGACAACTACACTGTTTCTCACATAAATTCAGAATGTTTTAATCTGCCTAAATTGAAACTTGTTGAGATTCCAGATCTATGTCATTCTTAGAAAACTGAACCTTGAGATTCAGTGTATCTAAGTGATCTAAGTGCTATTCAGAAGGCACAATGCATAATAAATCTTAAAAATTTTAGAAAATAAAACTGTGTCGTAATTTAATACAGTTTTCCTCATTCTTAAAATTTATATACATTTTCTTGGTGCACTCTGTATTTTCTGCTTGTTAATTTTGATTAAATGTTACAGACGTGCAATTTTTAGAGAAAAGTTTCCCTTATATATTTGAAGAAAATATAAAATCACATTCCCTGTATATTTTAACCTACTTTATATTTTTAAAAGAGTATTTCCATTGAATCCGCCAGTATTTTCTCTACCTAAGACATAATGCTGTACTCTGTATCAAAGTATCCGATTAATCTGATACATTTAATCACCAAGCCTTTAAAATGAGGCACACAGAAAAAAGAGATTTTGGGGCCCAATATATATAAACCGAAATAACATGGAGATTTACAAAGTAGTAAGTATTTGGGCTGTACATTAGTATAAAAATTTAGATAATTGAAAACTCTGGAAAAGCGATTATGATCTTAGCAAAAGCAATGTTCAAATCCTGTTGGAGAAACTGCTCAAATGCTGTTACATAATACTAAAAACATCCAAATGTTTCTAAACTGAAGAAAGTGCTAAGATATTATTTGGTTGTGCTATAACCAAGCTTCAACAGGACTCTGTGCCCATAATAATAAAAGACTACCTCGTGGGCAAACCCCTCAATTCCCCTCCCAGTTTGGGTGTTATTGGTCCTCTCAATAAGACTGCATAAAAAAAAGACTACTTCGTTTAAAGGATTCTTCAATGATCACGTCTCCCTGGAGAAATTATTGGATAAGTGTGAACACACACTTCTTGGGAATAAAATCCACCATGTCTACCGCATTTGTCAAAGCACTGTACACAAGTGCTTGAAGCCTAAAGATTGCTCAGTAGTCAATTTCCCTCCTATTATGATGTCAAATTCTGAAGCTGTTGTAATAAATGAAAATTTAACATGCTTGTTTCCCTGACTTTACTTACCTCTTTTAATGTAAAAATTACCGTTTTAGTCAATCTACATATTCAATGAAATAACCATTAAGTTAACATCATTCATGTCAGACCGGGAAATTACAATAAAGAATTCATATGAAACCATAAACAATCATGATTAGCCAAAAGATTTTTATCAAAAGAAACAAAGCAGAGCTATCACAGTTCCAGACTTCAAACTTTACTATATGTTTATGTTGGGAGCCGGCAGTGGAGGCCTGCCTGAGCGTTAGGGATCCAGGTGGGCTGTGGACCCTGAGACCACCTGTTTGTGTTCAGGAGCTGAAGGCCCATTCCCTCCTCCTTTCTTTGTTGTTTGGCATGACCCACTAGCAGGGACTTTGATGATCTAAGCATGAAGTTCTGAGAATATTACAGGCATGACTGACTCTAGGGATCCATTGTTCCCATTTCTCACAGACTGAAGTTTCGGCTTTAAACTTAACACAGTTCAAACACAGGTCACATTTGGAGCCTTATACATGATACAAGCTTCTTTTTAAGATTTTAAAGTATATTTGTAGAATTAATATATACAATTAGAGATCTGTTTCCAGCTTTAGGTGGTATAGATGATTATCTAGACTTACCAGAAATGGGCCAGCACGAACTTTGGACTGGGCCACATTCCTAAGAGCCCAGCGTCCACTTTGGGCTGTGCTGCATTCTTTAAGCCGGTTCTTTAGTGAAAATTAGTGCACATTTTTTCTACTTAGAATAGAAACTGAATTTATTTTATTCCTAGAAAGTATTATAGAATAGGTTTCTCTACATCAGGGAATTATGGTAGATAAAGCATGATCAAACATGATATTTTGACGTTATATAGAATAAAGCTAACCTTAGAAATTTCATTGTTCCCACTTTCTACTAATTGCAGTTTGGGGTTTAGTACAATTACAGTTTGTATTTGGGTTTATTTTAGAAGCTTTATTGCTGATGATCAGTTTTATATATTAGCATTAGGAATTAGAAACTTTTATAGAAATTAAGATAGATACATAGGATTTTAGAATAGCCATTTTGTTAAGAGATTGTAATCAATTGTTCCTAGAAATGGCCTAGAGTGTTCCTTCGACTGGGCCATATTCTTTAGGAACTGGTTTGAGCTATAATTAAGAGTTTCCATAGTGTAGGTAGAATTAGCACAGAATAGAAAGGTATTAGGATTTACCTCAGTCATTAGGTGTTGGGCATGCATAAGTTTTAGAAGTTATTGATTATTAGAATTTTATGATGTAGAATTGTTGTATTGCCTTTGAGGAACATAACCGAAGCATAAGGAACAGTTAGATAATTTTGTGATTGTCCTTCCTCATGCTTGGGAAAACGCCTGGTGGGTGGGGGACTCCCCTCATCCACCTGGCTTTGTATTCACGTGAAAGTCTTGTGATTTGATTGGGATTGTCCTTCCTCATGCTTAAAGAAACACCTGGTGGGTGGGGTATGTGCCTCATCCACCTGGCCTTGTGTTCACATGAAAGTCTGACTTAACATGTGAAAATTTGGGATAAAAGACTCACGATTGGTCCCAATAAATGGCTTCTGCTCGTTTAACTGAACAGTTGTCCACTTTCTTTCTTTCTCTTTCTTCCTCTTTATATCTATCCCTCCATCTTTCTTACTTTTAGTATCTATCCCTACTACAGAATCGACATCTGCCCTAGACAGAGTCCAGTCTCTTTCCTTTTCCCCCTTTCTCTTTCTTTCTCTTTATTTCTCCAGAATAATCGCTGATGCTGCCCCACCTTCCAGGTACACTCTAAATCTCTGCAGGGGCTGGTCCCCCATAAATGATGCCCAACGTGTTGGCCCCGAAAAGGTAATTCTTTTTCTTGTTTCAGGGTGGCTAGTATTTTACCCTGGGTGCTGCAGACCCCTTTGTAGAGACAGGCAGAGCGAGGATGGGTACACAAGTTTTTGTGAAGCCAGAGTCGTGATCTAATCATGGGCCACAGCGAATCTAGGAACATAAAATATTCATCAGTATCTTAATGAATACTTTGTCTAAACATGGAGCTAAAGGTTCTTCTTCTAATCTAGCTCGTTTTCTACATTTTGTGCAGTAACAACGTTAATTAATAATGCTTTAAATAATGCTTTAAAGAAAATGAGAAATTTTCTTCCAAAAAGGCTGCTAACGATGATGATGATGAAGAAACTTTTCTCTTCGTTGCATCCTCGGCTTCCCTTGTTATAATAACAATGATAAATTACCTCCACAGGATGAAGCGAACCAAAGGCAGAAGCTTATAGGTTTCATATCAGTGCTCTTATGGCCACACTGGGCCTTCCCTCCCACAGGCTACTCCTTTCAATGCTAAAGTCCTAAAGTCGAAAAATTTACCTAATAATGCAGGTAATTCCCCTGCGGCTCCTGTCTTTCCTCTCGGTATGCAGGCAGTACAAGCTGAAGCAGAAAAAAAGGAGATTTTAGTTTCACAGCTTATTTCCCAATACAATTTTATCCCGGTGCTGATGGAGTGGATCAAGCTCACTGGGAAACCTTGCCGTATAAATTGGTAAGAGAGTTATGGGAGGCAAGCTCAAAGTATGGTCCTCTTGCACCTTATACAATTACTATTTTAGATCAATTTGTTTCTCGAAGGATGACTCTCGCAGATTGGCAGCAATTACCCAAAAGCTGTTTGTCCGGAGGGGCTTATTTGCTGTAGAAAACCGAGTATGAAGATCAAGTTAGAATTCAAATGGACAAGAATTTAAATCTACCTTCTTGGTCATCCATTCTTTCTCATGATATGCTCTCCAGGACTGTTATGTATACACAAGTGGATAATCAAATTTCTCTACCCAAAGATGTTTTGCTTCAGATAAATCACTGTGCTGTCATCACATGGAAAAAAATTACCAGAAGACACTGCTCAGACTTCTTTATCGATGTAAAACAAAAGGCCAAGGAGAGTTATGAGGACTTTGTTTCCAGACTCACTACAGCTATTAATCGCGTAATTACTAATGAAGAAGCAGCAGAAATTTTTATCAAACAATTGGTTTTTGAAAATGATAATAATACTTGCCAGGCTTTGCTTAGACCCATACGCAAAACCGGATAGGTTACTGATTTTATATGCCAGTGCGCAGACGTAAGCTCAGCTGTTATGCAAGGGCTGACTTTGGCTGCAACATTGAAGGGAGAAACATTATACAGATCGCTCAAGGTATGCAGGCTGCAGGTGAACAGAAAAATGTTTCAGTGCAATCATGTTATGTGTGTAGACAAATCAGGCACATTACTATAACCTGCCCCACTAAGCTTAATGCTACCTCTTACTGCACCTCATTCTAAGGTTTTCCTTTAAAAGTTGAGAATACTGAAATAAAGCCTGAACTTACTTACTCTTTTCCTTTTCTTGTAGGAATGCAGAGAGCTTGAGCAATAATAAACAAAAGAATATAAGTAATGTGTAAGTAATGTAAGTAAAATAAATAATATAAGTAATATAAGCAAAAGTATATAACTAATGTGTAAGTAATATAAGTAAAAAAATAATGTAAGTAGCACAAGCAAAAGTATATAAGTAATGTGTAAGTAACATAAGTAATATAAGTAAAATAAGTAATATAAGCAATATAAGCAATATATATAAGCAATGTAAGCAATATGTAAATAATATAAGTAATATATAAGCAATATAAATAATATATAATATAAATATTATAAGTAATATATAAACAATATACAAATAATATACATAAAAGTATATAAGTAATAAGCAAAAGAATATCTCATTACAGTCTTCCTTTAACTATGGTCAAGTCGGACACATTAACAGATTGTCCAGTGAAGTAAGGTATGGCCGGCTTACACAGTATACCGTCACCACTTACTGGGGCTACTCAACCAAAAACCTTATATCCCAAATGAGACAAAAAGGCTTTCATTGGGCTAGAGAAAGCCTATCTAAATTTCATAAAAATGGCACTCCTTTAAATCAACAGTAAGCCACCCTGGCTCAGGAAACCTTTCAGAGGGGCCAGCCCTGGCCCCAGATAACAATAGGGACAGCCACCACCATGAACCTGTTCGTTCCTTCTGCTCCATCGCAGAACTCATCCAAGCCACCCCAGGGAGCACAGGACTGAACTTGTGTTCCTCCACCGCAACAATATTAACTCCAGACATTCTGGTGACACAAATTCCGATGGGAGTTAAGGGCCCTCTCCCGGAAGGAATAGTGAGTATAATATTAGGCAGAAGTTCCTTGTCTTTACAAGGAATTTCCATTATTCCTGGAGTGGTGGATTTGAATTACACAGGAGACATCCAGGTGCTTGTTGCTCCTCCTAGCAAAAAACAGTGCAGAGAATAGTCCAGTTGCTGCTCTTGCCTTATCACAAAGCAGGTAAAACTTTAACCTGCCTTGAGGTGACTCTGGATTTGACTCTAGCATTGTTGCCTTTTGTGTTCAGGAGGTTACTAAATCTAGACCTCTAAAAGATTTATTTATACAAGGAGTCAAAATTACAGGCTTGTTAGACACAGGAGCCAATGTTTCTTGCATTGCCGGAAAAAATTGGCCTGCTTCCTGGTCTACTCAGATAGCTCCTTCAGGACTCATAGGCATTGGTCGAGTACCCTCCATAGCCAAAGTTCACAGATTTTAAATGGGACAGATAGTAAGACTTCAGGAACCTTTGCCCGTATGTTATTTCCATCTATCACCTTTACATTATGGGGAAGAAATATTATTTCACAAATGGACACGTTTTTGTACAGCCCCAATGATAAAGTCTCAGCACAAATGCTGTAGATGGGCTATGACCCCTTTAAGGAACTTGGTAAAGATGGACAAGGAATACAGGAGCCTGTCCAAATAACAGGTATTGGTTATTTGAATTTACCTTAGGGGCACTGTTTTCAAGACTGATTGCCTGGAAAGATGACAACTCAGTTTTTGTGGAACAATAGTCCATGACATCAGAAAAGCTTAGGGCAGTCAAAAAACTATTTTAACAATTAGGAGCTGGTCATATAGAGCCTTCTACTAGCCCCCTGAATGGCAACCACTAGCCCTTGAAACACTCCTATTTTTGTAATCAATAAAAATTCTGATAAATGGAGACTTTTACAGGATTTAATAGCAATTAACGCTACTATAGAAGTCATGGGAGCATTGCAGCCTGGATTGCTATACCTGTTAACTTTAATATGATACTTATTGATTTACAGAATTCTTTCTTTAGTGTACCTTTAAACCCAGAGGATTGTAGACAATTTACACTTAGTTTACTCTCTGAAAATTTAAAAACTTTTGTTCCAGCTCCAGGAGGAGTCAACTCTCGAGGGCTGAGACCTAAAGTGGTATGGCAAATGGATGTAACTTACTTTCCCAGCTTTGGAAAATTGTCTTATTTGCATGTGACTCTGGATACATTTTCTCAAGTTAATTTAGCTTCAGTAAAAAGTGGAGAAGCCTACAAGGACGTGGCACAATATTTATTCTTTTGCTTTTCACAACTAGGTATGCTGAAGCAACTGAAAACCAACAACAGTCCTGCATATACATCTAAATCTCTCCAGAAATTTTGCTCCCAATTTACTATTTCTCATTCCACGGAAATTCCCTACAATCCACAAGGTCAAGCTATAGTTGAAAGAGCTCACCAAACTTCAAAATAATCAATTAAATTACAAGAGAGGTGTTCAAGTATAGCTCTCCTCACCACATCTTGAATCACGCTTTATTTGTTATTAATCATTTAAATTTGGACTCTTCAGGATATTCAGTTATGGCTAGATATTGAAATCCAGAAGGAAGTATAAAAGGTCTGAAAAAATGGAAGGCTCTCCTTACAGGAAAAGGGGAGGGAGTGCTTTATTTCGTGCACAAGTCAAACATGTTACTAATCATAATTTTTCTTATGAAGGGCATTCCAACTCCCTCTCTATTTGTTTTTAAATTAATTCTGCTTTTAATAATTACCAGGCTTCTTGCTTAATGTCTACCTTTAAGTCTCTGAGTACAGAAAGCCCTTATCAGGACAATATCAAGGATGGTTGGTGACTGGATGTGGGGGGCCAGCCCCCGTAGAGACATTTAGGGGGTCTTTTGGGAGGTGTGGCAGCATCGGTGATTATTCTGGAAAGAGAAAGGGAAAGAAAGAGAAGAGGAGAGAAAGAAAGAGACTGGACTCCTGTTCAAGTGACCAGAAGCCGTGTAATGTGTGTAATCTCAAGGCTTTTATCCCCAAACTCCACAAAGTTATCATCATGGTAATTTCTGCTGTTATGGTTATACAAAAGGAAGCATGTGTCTTTTATATGAACAGGTCTAGGTGTACACAGGCACTCCCCATTCTCAAGCAGATGTATTTTCTAATTACAAGGGAAAATATGAAGTTTTCTCTTGTTTTTATGCATCCTTAATTGTTTATAGCTACATAACATCGCTTAATGTTTATATCCAAAACCAACATAATATAGTGCCTTTTATTATTTTATGCTATTTCAAACTGGTTTTTATAAAACAATTGGTGTTATGGTTACTCTCTCCTAGCACTAGCCAGCCTAACACAAGCTTCACTGGCCCCCCTAAATTAAGCTGAACTAACCACACTTCTATAACAAAATGATTACTTAATTTTTCTTAATCTATATAAACTATTTTCTAAAACCTATATCTATAAATTTCTAGAGGTCGCTTCAAGAGAACCTGTGACCTGTATTAAGGCTCCTCAATGTGACTCAAAGCCAAACTTAAATTGTGATAAAGTAAAAGACCATAAGCCATGGGAAAAGGGAACAATAGACTCCTCAGTTAGCTGTGTACGTTCTGGTCTCAGAGTTTTCTGTTAGAGTCAGCTGGAGCTTTTCTTGGTAGTTTGTGCCAAATGGAAAAGGAGGGAGGGAATGGGTCAACAGCTCTCGAACACATCCTAGCATTCTCGGGGTCTACGGCCTTTCCTGATCCCTAAAGCTCAGTGGGTCTCCGTGGCCAGCTCCCAACATCTCCCCCTTTTTTGTTTTTTAGCACGAAATCATGAAATTCCATACTGAGTTGAGATATACTCTTTTTTAACACTCTGAAAATGATTGGAAGTAGACACAGCAATAAAAGAATCACTGCTCCACAAATTCCCACATTAATGAATATAGACATTGACAATTTTTGATCAATGAATGAAAAAAAATTGTTAAATATAGAACTGGCCAATTTAGTAGGCCAGGATTGCTTTTCAGCAATTGTCATGTCTTGAATTTTTTGATGTAATTTAGTAAGGTCCATGCTCAAGTCTGAATTATTCCAAATTTCAAGAATATGATTTTTAATTTTGTCCCATGTGTGGACAGATGTATTTGCCTCTAAAGGAGTGAGGCATTTAAGTCAGAGTTTAAACATATAAACTCAGAGTAACATCGAAGAGGCAACCTAATTTTTAAAGTCACAAGTTTTTGTCCTATAGTTAGAGCCGCATTTTCCAAAGCATTAACTTTGCTCTCTAGCTTGTGATCAATAATCTCTTGGGCAGCTAAGGCTATAGAAACATTCTTAGATAACTGATTAGTGAAGGTAGCTGCGTGGACTTTCTAAGCTAAAGTCACAGCTGAAACTGTTATCAAAGTATCAATAGCTATTAGGGCTGTAATTCCCAAGACTACAGCGTGCAGAAACCTTTTTTGCCTTTTTTTCAGAAGAGAATTGACTTTATACAACGTTTGTAAGCCATATTCATCATACCAGCAAGATGACTGTTGTACTGGAATTATTAAATAGTGAGGTTGTTTTAAGATTACAAATCCCTTATAAAAGGCATCAGTTAAACAATAGTTAAAAGACATTCCACACAAGACACCTTATAAACATTATTGTGATAGTCAATTGTAACAGTTTGATATTATTTCATACAAGAAAAACATAAGGGGATTGTAAGCAGGCTCTTATTTTATAGGTGTGAAATAACAATCTGTTTATTTCTGATAGTAGTTGTTATAGTTTTTCACTAGATATAAATAGTTTACTATAGATTCATAAACACATTCTCTCCACTCTGGATACCCAGTGTCTCATTGGATGGGTAACCAGTCTTTCTTGGTATTGTTAAGAGATCAGATGGATATGTTAGATGGGGGTGAAGTTTTTGTGACACGATGGGGGAGGTTATCATTTCTCCTGCATTTCAACCAAATATTCCATTTGTTCTCATGCTGGTAGTTGTGAACAGCGAGCACTGAAGACATTATGTCTGGTAGTTTGTTGTCTTGTACGGGACAGCTCAAAGTTGTTATCTCCTTGGGTAAATCATGCTGAAGTTGTGGATAAGCAAGCAGTGGGTGTTTCTGAAGCAATGAGAAGGTTTCTCCACCTGGTGACTAGCAGGCATGTTGTTATGTCTAGTGTTTTACTGAATCGGTAGTATCCTTGCCACTTGTTTTGGTTGCCAGGTTAATGCGGGCATGTCGGATAAATCGGTCATGAATCCAAATAGGAGTAGATTTGTTTTGTGGATATATGCAAGCATATCCCCTCCCACTGGTGAGCAGTATGTCAGCCCTCTCCATTGGCCTGTAAGGAGATCTTTCCATTTTACCATAGGTTTAACATTTCCTTCTGGGTTCCAGTGTCGAGTCATAGCTGAGTTGCCCAAAGAATTTAAATTTAAATGATTTATAACAAATAAAGCATGATTTAAAATATGGTGAGGAGAGCTATACTTAAACTTCCCCTCTATTAATTTATTTATGTGATTTTTTATAGTTTGGTGGGCTCTTCAGCTATGGCTTGACCT
>NW_007129061.1:0-3090 GCF_000164805.1 Carlito syrichta
CTTTGTGTCACGTGAAAGTCTTGTTATTTGATTGGGATTGTCCTTCCTCATGCTTAAAGAAACACCTGGTGGGTGGGGGAATGTGCCTCATCCACCTGGCCTTGTGTTCACCTGAAAGTCTGACTTAACATGTGAAAATTTGGGATAAAAGACTCATGATTGGTCCCAATAAATGGATTCTGCTCGTTTAACTGAACAGTTGTCCCTTTCTTTCTCTCTCTTTCTTCCTCTTTATATCTATCCCTCCATCTTTCTTACTTTTAGTATCTATCCCTACTACAGAATCGACATCTGCCCTAGACAGAGTCCAGTCTCTTTCCTTTTCCCCCTTTCTCTTTCTTTCTCTTTATTTCTCCAGAATAATCGCTGATGCTGCCCCACCTTCCAGGTACACTCTAAATCTCTGCAGGGGCTGGTCCTCCATAAATAATGCCCAACGTGTTGGCCCCGAAAAGGTAATTCTTTTTCTTGTTTCAGGGTGGCTAGTATTTTACCTTGGGTGCTGCAGACCCCTTAGTAGAGACAGGCAGAGCGAGGATGGGTACACAAGTTTTTGTGAAGCCAGAGTCGTGACCTAATCATGGGCCACAGCGAATCTAGGAACATAAAATATTCATCAGTATCTTAATGAATACTTTGTCTAAACATGGAGCTAAAGGTTCTTCTTCTAATCTAGCTCATTTTCTACATTTTGTGCAGTAACAATGTTAATTAATAATGCTTTAAATCCACAGCATGATTATGAGAAATTTTCTTCCAAAAGGCTGCTAACGATGATGATGATGAAGAAACTTTTCTCTTCGTCGCATCCTCGGCTCCCCCTTGTTATAATAACAATGATAAATTACCTCCACAGGATGAAGCTGACCCAAAGGCAAAGCTTATAGATTTCATATCAGTGCTCTTATGGACACACTGGGCCTTCCCTCACACAGGCTACTCCTTTCAATGCTAAGTCCTAAAGTCGAAAAATTTACCTAATAATGCAGGTAATTCGCCTGAGGCTCCTGTCTTTCCTCTCGGTATGCAGGCAGTACAAGCTGAAGCAGAAAAAGTTTCACAGCCTATTTCCCAATACAATTTTATCCCGGTGCTGATGGAGTGGATCAAGCTCAATGGGAAACCTTGCCGTATAAATTGGTAAGAGAGCTATGGGAGGCAAGCTCAAAGTATGGTCCTCTTGCACCTTATACAATTACTATTTTAGGTCAATTTGCTTCTCGATGGATGACTCTCGCAGATTGGCAGCAATTACCCAAAAGCTCTTTGTCCGGAGGGGCTTATTTGCTGTAGAAAACCGAGTATGAAGATCAAGTTAGAATTCAAATGGACAAGAATTTAAATCTACCTTCTTGGTCATTCATTCTTTCTCATGATATGCTCTCCGGGACTGTTATGTATACACAAGTGGATAATCAAATTTCTCCACCCAAAGATGTTTTGCTTCAGATAAATCATTGTGCTGTCATCACATGGAAAAAAATTACCAGCAGACACTGCTCAGACTTCTTTATCTGATGTAAAACAAAAGGCCAAGGAAAGTTATGAGGACTTTGTTTCCAGACTCACTACAGCTATTAATAGTGTAATTACTAATGAAGAAGCAGCAGAAATTCTTATCAAACAATTGGTTTTTGAAAATGATAATAATACTTGCCAGGCTTTGCTTAGACCCATACGCAAAACCGGATAGGTTACTGATTTTATATTCCAGTGTGCAGACATAAGCTCAGCTGTTATGCAAGGGCTGACTTTGGCTGCAACATTGAAGGGAGAAACATTTTTACAGATCGCTCAAGGTATGCAGGCTGCAGGTGAACAGAAAAATGTTTCAGTGCAATCATGTTATGTGTGTAGACAAATCAGGCACATTACTAGAACCTGCCCCACTAAGCTTAATGTTACCTCTTACTGCACCTCTTTCTAAGGTTTTCCTTTAAAAGTTGAGAATACTGAAATAAAGCCTGAACTTACTTACTCTTTTCCTTTTCTTATAGGAATGCAGAGAGCTTGAGCAATAATAAACAAAAGAATATAAGTAATGTGTAAGTAATGTAAGTAAAATAAATAATATAAGTAATATAAGCAAAAGTATATAACTAATGTGTAAGTAATATAAGTAAAAAAATAATGTAAGTAGCACAAGCAAAAGTATATAAGTAATGTGTAAGTAACATAAGTAATATAAGTAAAATAAGTAATATAAGCAATATATCTAAGCAATGTAAGCAATATGTAAATAATATAAGTAATATATAAGCAATATAAACAATATATAATATAAATATTATAAGTAATACATAAACAATATACAAATAATATACATAAAGTATATAAGTAATAAGCAAAAGAATATCTCATTACAATCTTCCTTTAACTATGGTCAAGTCGGACACATTAACAGATTGTCCAGTGAAGTAAGGTATGGCCGGCTTACACGGCATACCATCACCACTTACTGGGGCTACTCAACCAAAAACCTTATGTCCCAAATGAGACAAAAAGGCTTTCATTGGACTAGAGAAAGCCTATCTAAATTTCATAAAAATGGCACTCCTTTAAATCAACAGTAAGCCACCCCGGCTCAGGAAACCTTTCAGAAGGGCCAGCCCTGGCCCCAGATAATAATAGGGACAGCCACCACCATGAACCCGTTCGTTCCTTCTGCTCCATCGCAGAACTCATCCAAGCCACCCCAGGGAGCACAGGACTGAACTTGTGTTCCTCCACCGCAACAATATTAACTCCAGACATTCTGGTGACACAAATTCCGATGGGAATTAAGGGCCCTCTCCCGGAAGGAATAGTGAGTATATATTAGGCAGAAGTTCCTTGTCTTTACAAGGAATTTCCATTATTCCTGGAGTGGTGGATTTGAATTACACAGGAGACATCCAGGTGCTTGTTGCTCCTCCTAGCAAAAAACAGTGCAGAGAATAGTCCAGTTGCGGCTCTTGCCTTATCACAAAGCAGGTAAAACTTTAACCTGCCTTGAGGCGACTCTGGATTTGACTCTAGCAATGTTGCTTTTTGTGTTCAGGAGGTTACTAAATCTAGACCTCTGAAGATTTATTTATACAAGGAGTCAAA
>NW_007129062.1:0-6823 GCF_000164805.1 Carlito syrichta
AAATACGTGATTGGACATTTTTCATAAGAAGAGATATGGGAAGATAGCAGACATATGAAATTGCTCAGCCTCACTCATCTTCAAAGAAATGCAAATGAAACCACTTTGAAATACCACACACCCCCTGTAAGACTGGCCATCATTAATAAAATAAACAATAACAGATACAGGTCAGGATTTGGGAAGAAATAAATGCTTCTACACTGCATGTGGACTGAAAAGTAGAGCAACATCTTTGGAAAACAGTGTGGTAGTTTATAAAGGGACCAGATCTTCACCTACCATGTGACTCAGTAATCCTCTGTCAATAATATACATGGAGGAACTCAATTCATTTTACCAAAATGATACCTGCACCAGTATGCTTTTTGCAGCTCTAATCACAATTGCAAAAAAACATGGTACCAAACGTGTTGCCCATCAAAGCTGGAATGGATAAAATAAATGTGGTATATACACAGTGGAACATTATGCAGCCATAAAAAGGACAGATAGAAGGATTTTGCAGAAAGTTTGATGGATATGAGGTAGGTCATTTTCAGTGTTTTTTCACAGAAAAAAAAGAAGGAACTTCCATAGGTTCTCACTCATGAGCTGAACTTGATCACTTATAGTGTTGTAATAAAGTGATTGCCAGTAGTGGAAAACTGTTTTAGGCGGAGGTGTTAGATTGGCAATGGAGGGATTTGGGTAAGGACTGGAGGGGCATACATCATCAACCAGGGACCCTGCAAAATCAATGTTTGTATATCTTACTCTGAATTGTACACCACCATTTTTAAAAAATTAAAATTGATTTTTAAATAAATAAATGAATGAAAACTGTAAAACATGCAATTGATTTTATTTGTTTATTCTAATTTTTTTTACTTTAAAAATGGTTATAATTCAGGGTTGGGCCTAGTAATGTTCACTATGCTGGGATTGATTTTTTAAGAATAGTATAATTCTCCAATGCTAACTCCTTTTCCTTTTAATACGTTGGAATACATGGAATAATTCTGCCTTCAAAATTGACAACTATAGTGTTTCTCACATAAATTCTGAATGTTTTATTCTGCCTATTTGAAATTTGTTCAGATTCCAGATCTATATCATTTTTAGAATACTGAACCTTGAGATTCAGTGTAACTAAGTGCTAATCAGAAGGCAGAATGCTTAATAAAACTTAAAAATTTTAGAAATTAAAACAGTATCATAATTTAATACAGATTTATCCATTCTTAAAATTTGTGTACATTTTCTTGGTGCACTCTCTATTTTCTGCTTGTTAATTTTGATTAACTGTTACAGATGTGCAAACCTTAGAGAAAAGTTTCCCTAATATTTTTGAAGGAAACATAAAATCACATTCCCTTTATATTTTAACTCAATTTTTATTTTTAAACGAGTACTTCCATTGAATCCCCTAGTATATTCTCTACATGAGACATAATACTGTACTCTGCAACCAAGTATCCGATTAATCTGTTACTTTTAAGCACCAAGCATTTAAAATGAGGCACAAAGAAAGAAGAGAATTTGGGGCAAAATATATATAAACCAAAATAACAAGGAGATTTACAATTAGTAAGTACTTCGGCTCTGCATTGGTATAAAAATTTAGATAGTTGAAAATTGTGGAAAATTTATTATGATCTTTGCAAAAGCAATGTACAAATCCTGTACGAAAAAGTGATCAAAGGCTGTTACACAATACTAAAAACATCCAAAAGTTTCTAAACTAAAGAAAATGCTAAAATATAATTTGGTTGTGGTATAATCAAGCTCCAACGGGACTCCGTGAACATAATAATTAAAGACTGCCTCTTGGACAATCCCCTCAGGTCTCCTCCCAGTTTGGGAGTTTCTCAGTCGTCTCAATAAAGATTGCATTAAAAAAAAGACTACCTCGTTTAGAGGATTCTTGAATGGTCACTTATCCCTGGAGACATTTTTGGGTAGGTGTGATGACATGGTTCTGTGCACTTCTTGGGAATGAAATCCACCATGTCTACCTCATTTTGCAGAGCACTGTACACAAGTGGTTGAAGCATAAGGATTGCTCAGTAGTCAAGGTCCCTCCCAGTATGATGTCAAAGATCTGAGGTTGATTTCATGAATGACGATTTGACATGGTTGATGCCCTGACTTTACTTACCACTCAATGTAAAAATTAGCCTTTTAGTCAATCAACAGATTCAATGAAATAACCATTAAGTTAAAATAATTCTTCTCAGACCTGGAATTACAATAAAGATTTCATATTAAACCATGAAGAATCATGAATAGCCAAAATAATTGCATCAAAAGAAACAAAGCAGGAGCTATATCACAGTTCCAGACTTCAAACTTTACTATATGATTACAGAAATCAACACAGCCTGGTATTGGTAAAAGAATAGGGCCATAGTCCAATGTATGAGGACACAGAATGAAATCCTCAAATACTCAACACACTCATCTTTGATAAAACCTCCAAGACCCACTGGGTAATGGAGAACATATGCAATAAATGGTGCTGGGAAAAGGCTGACAACATGAACAAGATTGAAACAGGACCCCTATCTATCACCATACACATTAACTCTAAATGGATCAAAGACCTAAACTTAAAACACCAAATTATAATAATGTTAGAAATCGCAGGAGACACCATTAGGGAAACTGGAATCGAAAACTAGTTCATCTTCAGAGCCCTAAATACCCATAACTTAAGAAGTAAATTAGACCAGCGGTTTTACATCAAATTTAATATACTTCTGGAAAACAAAAGACACCATCAGAAGAGCAGGGATACACCCAACAGAATGGGAAAAACGATTTTCGACCGATATATCTGTAAAAAGGCATAACATCTAGAATGTACAAAACCTCAAACACTCAGAAAATCAGACAAACATTCCCTTTGAAAAGCGTGCAAAATACGTGATTGGACACTTTTCATAAGAAGAGATACAGGCAGCCAGCAGACTCATGAAAATGCTCAGCCTCACACATCATCAAAGAAATGCAAATGAAACCACTTTGAAATACCACATACCCCCTGTAAGACTGGCCATCCTGAATAAAACAAACAATAACGACTCCCTCTTGGTCAACCCCCTCAAGTCTCCTCCCAGTTTGGGTGTTTCTTGTTCCTCTCAATAAAGACTGCTCTAAAAAAGTAAAAAAGACATCCAGGCTCTGTGGCTCACCCTGTAATCCGCGCCTTTGGGAGGCTGAGGTGAGTGGGTTGCTGAGCCCGCTGGTTGGAGACATGCCTGGGCAACAAGACGACATTTCTACAGTAAATCAAAAAATCAGCCGGGCGTGGTAGCGCACGCCTGTAATTCTGGCTACTTGGAAGGCTGAGGTGGAATGATTGCCAGAGCTGAGCAGGTTGAGGCTGTGGTGGCCAGGTGCAGCCATTGCACTCCAGTCCGGGTGACAGAGTGAGACCCCAACTCAAAAAGAACGAAAGAAAAAAAAAGACTACCTTTTTTAGAGTATTCTTGAATGGTCACTTATCCCTGGAGATATTTTTGGATAGGTGTGAACACATGGTTCTCTTCACTTCTTGGGAATGAAATCCACCTTGTCTACCGTATTTGGCAGAGCACTGTACACAAGTGCCTGAAGCCTAAAGATTGCTCATTCGTCAAGGTCCCTCCCATTATGATGTCAAAGTTCTGAGGCTGATGTCATGAATGACAATTTGACATGCTTGTTTCCCTGACTTTACTTTCCTTTTTAATGTAAAAATTAGCCTTTTAGTCAAATCTACAGATTCAATGAAATAACCATTAAGTTAACATCATTCTTCTCAGACCTGGAAATTGCAAAAAAGAATTCATAAGAAACCATAAACAATCAGGAATAGCCTAAGGAATTTTATAAAAAGAAACAAAGCAGGAGTTATCGCACTTCCAGACTTCAAAGTTTACTACATGTTTATGTTGGGAGCTGGTCGTGGAGGTCTGGCCTGAGCATTGGGGATCCAGGTGGGCTGTGGACCCTGAGACCACCAGGTTGTGTTCAGGAGTTGAAGGCCCATTCCCTCCTCCTTTCTTTGTTGTTTGGTATGACCCACTAGCAGGGACTTTGATGATCTAAGTATGAAGTTCTGAGAATATGACAGGCATGGCTGACTCTAAGGATCCTTTGTTCCCGTATTTCACAGACTGAGTTTTCGGCTTGAAACTTAACACAGTTCAAACTCAGGTCACATTTGGGAGCCTTATACATGATACAAGCTTCTTTATAAGAGTTTAAAGTATATTTGTAGAGTTAGTATATACATTTAGAGAGCTGTTTCCAGCTTTAGATGGTATAGATGATTATCTACACTTACCAGAAATGGCCCAGCATGAACTTTGTACTGGGCCACATTCCTAAGATCCCAGCTTCCACTTTGGGCTGGGCTGCATTCTTTTAAACCAGTTCTTTAGTTACAATTAGTGTACATTTTTCTACTTATAATAGAAACTGAATTTATTTTATTCATAGAAAGTGTTATAGAATAGGTTACTCTACGTCAGGGAATTATGTTAGTTCAAGCATGATCAAACATGATACTTTGAGGTTCTATAGATTAAAGCTAACTTTAGAAATTTCATTGTTCCCACTTTCTACTAATTACGGTTTTGGCTTTAGTAAAATTACAGTTTGTATTTGGGTTTTATTTTAGAAGCTTTGTTGCTGATGATCAGCCTTACATATTAGCATTAGGAATTAGAAACTTTTATAGAAATTAAGATGGATACATAGGATTTTAGAATAGCCATTTTGTTAAGCGATTGTAATCATTTGTTCCTAGAAACGGCCCAGCATGATCTTTGGACTGGGCCATATTCTTTAGGAACTGATTTGAGATTTAATTAAGAGTTTCTATAGTGTAGGTAGAATTAGCATAGAATAGAAAGGTATTAGGATTTAAGTCAGTCATTAGGTTTTTGGTATGCATAAGTTTTAGAAGTTATTGATTATTAGGATTTTATGATGTTAGAATTGTTGTATTGCCTTTGAGGAACACAACCCAAGCATAAGGTACAGTGAGATAATTTTGGGATTGTCCTTCCTCATGCTTGGGAAAAGGCCTGGTGGTTGGGGGAGGACCCTCATCCACCTGGCTTTGTGTTCACGTGAAAGTCTAGTGATTTGATTGGGTTTGTCCTTCCTAACGCTTAAGGAAACACCTGGTCGGTGGGGGGATGAGCCTCATCCACCTGGCCTTCTGTTCACGTGAAAGTATTGTGATTTAACATGTGAAAATTAGGGATAAAAGACTCACGGTTGTTCCCAATAAATAGCTTCTGCTCATTTCACTGAAAAGTTGTCCACTTTTTTTCTTTTTTTTCTCTTTCTTCCTCTTTAAATCTATCCATCCATCTTTCTTTTTTTTATTTTGAGTTGGAGTCTCACTCGCTTGCCCACACTGGAGTGCAGTGGCCGCTCCTGGTCACCGCAGCGTCGACCTGCTGTGCTCCGGCGATCCTTCCACCTCAACCTTCCAAGAAGTAAGAATTACAGGCATGCACTACCCCACCCGGCTGATTTTTTTGATTTATTGTAGAGATGAGGTCTCGCTGCTCAGGCGGGTCTCGAACCCAGGGGCTCAGGCAATCCAGTCAACTCAACCTCCCAAAGGCGCGGGATTACAGGCTGAGCCACCGAGCCTGGATCTTTCTTTCTTTTAATATCTATCCCTACTACAGTATTGGCTTTTGCACAAGACAGAGTCCAGTCTCTTGCTTTCACTCCTTTTATCTTTCTTTCTCTTTATTTCTCCAGAATAATTGCTGACACTGCCCCACCTTCCAGGGAATCTCTACGTCTCTGCAGGGGCTGGTGTTCCATATGTTTACAGTAATCAACACAGTCTAGTAATGGTACGAGAATAGGTCCATATGCCAATGGATCAGAACAGAGAATGAAATCCTGTAAAATATGCAACTGACTTTATTTGTTTTTCTATTATTTGTTAACTTTAAAAATGGTTACAATTCAGGGTTGGGCCTAGAAATGTTCACTATGCTGGGATTGCTTTTTTAAGAATTGTAAAATACCCCAATGATAACTACTTTTCCTTTTAATACTTTGGAATACATGTTACAATTCTGCTTTAAAAATTGACAACTACAGTCTTTCTCACATAAATTCTTAATGTTTTATTCTGCTTAAATTGAAATTTGTTGAGGTTCCAGATCTATGTCATTCTTAGAAAACTGAACCTTGAGATTATAGTGTACCTAAGTGCTACTCAGAAAGCAGAATGCATAATAAATCTTAAATATTTTAGAAAACAAAACAGTATCGTCATTTAATAAAGGATTTTCTATTCTGAAAATTTGTGTACATTTTCTTGGTGCACTCTGTATTTTGTGCTTGTTAATTTTGATGAAATGTTACAAATGTGCAATCCTTAGAGAAAGTTTCCCTTATATATTTGAAAGAAATATAAAATCACATTCCCTTTATATTTTAGCCCGTTATATTTTTAATAGACTATTTTCATTGAATCCCCTAGTATTTTCTCTACCTAAGACAAAATACTGTACTCTGCAACAAGGTACCCAATTAATCTGATATATTTAATCACAAAGCATTTAAAATGAGGCACATAGAAAAAAAAAGAATTTGGGGCCCACTATGTATAAACCAAAATAACATGGAGACTTACATAGTAGTAAGTATTTGTGCTCTACTTTAGTATAAAAATTTAGATAATTGAAAATTCTGGAAAATTGATTATGATATTAGCAAAAGCAATGTTCAAATCCTGTAGGAAAAACTGTGGAAAGGCTGTTACACAATACTAAAAACATCCAAAGGGTTGTAAATTGAAGATAGTGCTAAAATATTC
>NW_007129063.1:0-4064 GCF_000164805.1 Carlito syrichta
TTCTTCCCTGACTTTCCTTACCTCTTTTAATGTAAAAATTAGCCTTTTATTCAAGCTACAGATTCAATGAAATAACCATTAAGTTAACATCATTCTTATCAGATATGGAAATTAAAATAATGAATTCTTATGAAACCCTAAACAATCATGAATAGCTTAAAGAATCTTATCAAAAGGAACAAAGCAGGAGCCAAGGCAGTTCCAGACTTCAAACATTAGTATATGTTTACAGTAATCAACACAGCCAGGTATTGGTATAAGTATAGGTCCATAGGCCAATGGATCAGGACAGATAATGAAATCCTCACATTCTCAACCAACTCATCTTTGAAAAAAACTCCAAGACCCAAATGTAATGGAGAACATATTCAGTAAATGGTTCTGGAAAAAGGCTGACAACATGCACAAGATAGAAACAGGACCCCAATCTATCACCATACACATTAACTCTAAATGGATCAAAGACCTAAACGTAAAACACCATATTATAATAATCATAGAAAATGCAGGGGACACCAATAGGAAAACTGGAACTGGAAATGAATTGCTCTTCAGAGCCCTAAATAACCATGCCTTAACAAGTAAGTTCGACAACTGAGATCTCATCAAATTAATGTACTTCTGCAAACCAAAAGAAACCATCAGAAGAGCAGAGAAACAGCAAACAGAATGAGAAAAACGACTCTCCACCTATATATTTGTAAAAAGGCATAACATCTAGGATTTAGAAGAAACTCAAACACTCAGAAAAATCAGACAAACATTCCCTTTGAAAAGTGTGCAAAATACGTGATTGGACATTTTTCATAAGAAGAGATATGGGAAGATAGCAGACATATGAAATTGCTCAGCCTCACTCATCTTCAAAGAAATGCAAATGAAACCACTTTGAAATACCACACACCCCCTGTAAGACTGGCCATCATTAATAAAATAAACAATAACAGATACAGGTCAGGATTTGGGAAAGAAATAAATGCTTCTACACTGCATGTGGACTGAAAAGTAGAGCAACATCTTTGGAAAACAGTGTGGTAGTTTGTAAAGGGACCAGATCTTCACCTACCATGTGACTCAGTAATCCTCTGTCAATAATATACATGGAGGAACTCAATTCATTTTACCAAAATGATACCTGCACCAGTATGCTTTTTGCAGCTCTAATCACAATTGCTAAAAAACATGGTACCAAACGTGTTGCCCATCAAAGCTGGAATGGATAAAATAAATGTGGTATATACACAGTGGAACATTATGCAGCCATAAAAAGGACAGATAGAAGGATTTTGCAGAAAGTTTGATGGATATGAGGTAGGTCATTTTCAGTGTTTTTTCACAGAAAAAAAGAAGGAACTTCCATAGGTTCTCACTCATGAGCTGAACTTGATCACTTATAGTGTTGTAATAAAGTGATTGGCAGTAGTGGAAAACTGTTTAGGCGGAGGTGTTAGATTGGCAATGGAGGGATTTGGGTAAGGACTGGAGGGGCATACATCATCAACCAGGGACCCTGCAAAATCAATGTTTGTATATCTTACTCTGAATTGTACACCACCATTTTTAAAAAATTAAAATTGATTTTTAAATAAATAAATGAATGAAAACTGTAAAACATGCAATTGATTTTATTTGTTTATTCTAATTTTTTTTACTTTAAAAATGGTTATAATTCAGGGTTGGGCCTAGTAATGTTCACTATGCTGGGATTGATTTTTTAAGAATAGTATAATTCTCCAATGCTAACTCCTTTTCCTTTTAATACGTTGGAATACATGGAATAATTCTGCCTTCAAAATTGACAACTATAGTGTTTCTCACATAAATTCTGAATGTTTTATTCTGCCTATTTGAAATTTGTTCAGATTCCAGATCTATATCATTTTTAGAATACTGAACCTTGAGATTCAGTGTAACTAAGTGCTAATCAGAAGGCAGAATGCTTAATAAAACTTAAAAATTTTAGAAATTAAAACAGTATCATAATTTAATACAGATTTATCCATTCTTAAAATTTGTGTACATTTTCTTGGTGCACTCTCTATTTTCTGCTTGTTAATTTTGATTAACTGTTACAGATGTGCAAACCTTAGAGAAAAGTTTCCCTAATATTTTTGAAGGAAACATAAAATCACATTCCCTTTATATTTTAACTCAATTTTTATTTTTAAACGAGTACTTCCATTGAATCCCCTAGTATATTCTCTACATGAGACATAATACTGTACTCTGCAACCAAGTATCCGATTAATCTGTTACTTTTAAGCACCAAGCATTTAAAATGAGGCACAAAGAAAGAAGAGAATTTGGGGCAAAATATATATAAACCAAAATAACAAGGAGATTTACAATTAGTAAGTACTTCGGCTCTGCATTGGTATAAAAATTTAGATAGTTGAAAATTGTGGAAAATTTATTATGATCTTTGCAAAAGCAATGTACAAATCCTGTACGAAAAAGTGATCAAAGGCTGTTACACAATACTAAAAACATCCAAAAGTTTCTAAACTAAAGAAAATGCTAAAATATAATTTGGTTGTGGTATAATCAAGCTCCAACGGGACTCCGTGAACATAATAATTAAAGACTGCCTCTTGGACAATCCCCTCAGGTCTCCTCCCAGTTTGGGAGTTTCTCAGTCGTCTCAATAAAGATTGCATTAAAAAAAAGACTACCTCGTTTAGAGGATTCTTGAATGGTCACTTATCCCTGGAGACATTTTTGGGTAGGTGTGATGACATGGTTCTGTGCACTTCTTGGGAATGAAATCCACCATGTCTACCTCATTTTGCAGAGCACTGTACACAAGTGGTTGAAGCATAAGGATTGCTCAGTAGTCAAGGTCCCTCCCAGTATGATGTCAAAGATCTGAGGTTGATTTCATGAATGACGATTTGACATGGTTGATGCCCTGACTTTACTTACCACTCAATGTAAAAATTAGCCTTTTAGTCAATCAACAGATTCAATGAAATAACCATTAAGTTAAAATAATTCTTCTCAGACCTGGAATTACAATAAAGATTTCATATTAAACCATGAAGAATCATGAATAGCCAAAATAATTGCATCAAAAGAAACAAAGCAGGAGCTATATCACAGTTCCAGACTTCAAACTTTACTATATGATTACAGAAATCAACACAGCCTGGTATTGGTAAAAGAATAGGGCCATAGTCCAATGTATGAGGACACAGAATGAAATCCTCAAATACTCAACACACTCATCTTTGATAAAACCTCCAAGACCCACTGGGTAATGGAGAACATATGCAATAAATGGTGCTGGGAAAAGGCTGACAACATGAACAAGATTGAAACAGGACCCCTATCTATCACCATACACATTAACTCTAAATGGATCAAAGACCTAAACTTAAAACACCAAATTATAATAATGTTAGAAATCGCAGGAGACACCATTAGGGAAACTGGAATCGAAAACTAGTTCATCTTCAGAGCCCTAAATACCCATAACTTAAGAAGTAAATTAGACCAGCGGTTTTACATCAAATTTAATATACTTCTGGAAAATAAAAGACACCATCAGAAGAGCAGGGATACACCCAACAGAATGGGAAAAACGATTTTCGACCGATATATCTGTAAAAAGGCATAACATCTAGAATATACAAAACCTCAAACACTCAGAAAATCAGACAAACATTCCCTTTGAAAAGCGTGCAAAATACGTGATTGGACACTTTTCATAAGAAGAAATACAGGCAGCCAGCAGACTCATGAAAATTGCTCAGCCTCACACATCATCAAAGAAATGCAAATGAAACCACTTTTAAATACCACATACCCCCTGTAAGACTGGCCATCCTGAATAAAACAAACAATAACGACTCCCTCTTGGTCAACCCCCTCAAGTCTCCTCCCAGTTTGGGTGTTTCTTGTTCCTCTCAATAAAGACTGCTCTAAAAAAGTAAAAAAGACATCCAGGCTCTGTGGCTCACCCTGTAATCCCGCGCCTTTGGGAGGCTGAGGTGAGTGGGTTGCCTGAGCCCGGCAACCTGGGCAACAAGACGACATTTCTACAGTAAATCAAAAAATCACCCGGG
>NW_007129064.1:0-844 GCF_000164805.1 Carlito syrichta
TTTATTTATTTATTATTTTAATATTTTAAAAAATGTGGTGTACAATTCAGTTTGATATACAAACATTGATTATGCAGGGTCGCTGGTTGATGCGGTATACCCCTCCCTTCCTTACCAGTATCCCTCCACTGCCAATCCTACCCCTCCGCCTAAACCGTTTTCAACTACTGCCAATCACTTTCTTACAGCACTATAAGTGAAAAGGTCAGCTCATGAGTGAGAACATATGGAACTCTGTTCTTTGTTCCTGTGATAAATCACTGAAAATGACCTACCTCATATCCATCAATCGTTCTGCAAAATCCTTCTATCTGTCCTTTTTAATGGCTGCATAATATTCCACTGTGTATATACCACATTTGTTTTATCCATTCCAGCTTTTTTGGGCAACATGGTTGGTACCATGTTTTATTGCAATTGTGATTAGAGCTGCAAAAAGCATACTGGTGCAGGTATCTTTTTGGTAAAATGATTCAAGTTCCTCTAGGTATGTTTTCAACAGTGGAATTACTGAGTCACATGGTAAGTCAATATCTTGTCCCTTTACAAACCACCACAATGTTTTCCAAAGATGTTGCTCTACTTTTCAGTCCACATGCAGTGTAAAAGCATTATTTCTTCCCAAATCCTTACCTGCATCTTTTATTGTTTGTTTTATTAATGATGGCTTGTCTTCAAGGGGTATGTGGTATTTCAAACTAGTTTCATTTGCATGTCTTTGATGATGAGTGAGGCTGAGCAATTTTCATGTGTCTCCTGGCTGGCATATCTCTTCTTATGAAAAGTATCCAATCACGTATTTTGCACACTTTTCAAAGTGAACGGTTTGTCTGATTTTTCTGAG
>NW_007129065.1:0-1239 GCF_000164805.1 Carlito syrichta
ATAACAAACAAGGAACAGAGTTCCTTATGTTCTCTCTCATGAGCTGAACTTGATCACTTACAGTGCTGTAAGAAAGTGATTGTCAGTATTGGGAAATTGTTTAGATGGAAGTGTGAGATTGGCATTGGAGGGATTCTGCGAAGGAAGGGTGGCACATACCTCATCAACCAGGGACCTTGCATAATCAATGATTGTACATCAAATTCTGAATGGTACCCATGCGCCTGACTTTTTTTGTTAATTCCATTTTTTTTTTTTACTTTAAAAATGGTTACAATTCATGGTTGGGCCACAAATATTCATTATGCAGGGATTGATTTTTTTAAGAATGGTATAATACTCCAATGATAACTCCTTTTCCCTTTAATACGTTGATATACATGTTATAATTCTGCCTTCAAAGTTGACAACTCCAGTGTTTCTCACATAAATTCTGAATGTTTTATTGAACCTGAATTGAAACTTGTTGAGATTCCAGATCTATATCATTCTTAGAGGACTGAACCTTGAGATTCAGTGAATCTAAGTGCTATTCAAAAGTCAGAATGCATAATAAATTTTAAAAATTTTAGAAAATAAAACAGTATCCTAATTTAATTCTGTTTTTTCCATTCTGAAAATTTGAGCACATTTTCTTGGTGCACTCTGTATTTTCCATTTGTTAATTTTGATTAATTGTTAGATATGTGCAATCCTTAGAGTAAAGTTTCCCTTAAGAATTTCAAGGAAATATAAAATTACATTCTCTTTATATTTTAACCCAATTTATATATATATATATATTTTTTTTTTGAGTTGGAGTCTCACTCTGTCGCCCAGACTGGAGTGCAGTGGCCGCTCCCGGCCACCGCAGCCTCGACCTGCTGTGCTCTAGTGATCCTTCTGCCTCAGTCTTCCAAGTAGCCAGAATTACAGGCGCGCGCTACCACGCCCGGCTGATTTTTTGATTTATTGTAGAGATGAGGTCTCGCTGCCCAGGCGGGTCTCGAACCCACGGGCTCAGTCTATCCACTCACCTCAGCCTCCCAAAGGCGCGGGATTACAGGCTGAGCCACCGAGCCCGGCTTATATTTTTAAAAGAGTATTTCCATTGAATCCCCTAGTACTTTCTCTACCTAAACATAATGTTGTAGTATGAAACCAAGTATCCAATTAATCTGAAACTTTTAATCAACAAGGATTTAAATGTGGCACAGAACTAAGATAATTTGGAGCACAATATATATAAACCAAAATAAC
>NW_007129066.1:0-830 GCF_000164805.1 Carlito syrichta
TTCGGGACTTATCGGCATTGGTCGAGCACCCTCAGTAGCCAAAAGTTCACAGATTTTAAATTGGACAGATAATGAGACTTCAGGAACTTTTTGCCCGTATGTTATTCCATCTATCTCCTTTACATTATGGGGAAGAGAGATTCTTTCACAAATGGGCACGTTTTTGTATAGCCCCAGTGATAAAGTCTCAGCACAAATGCTGCAGATGGGCTATGTTCCCTTTAAGGGACTTGGTAAAGACAGACAGGTAATTACAAAAACCTGTTCAAGTGAATGAAAAACAAACCAAGCTGGCATTGGCTATTCAAATTTACCCTATAGGCCATTGTTGTTAAGGTTGCATGTCAATAAGCCAGTTTTGGGTAAAACAATGGCCTATACCATCTAAGAAACTTAAGGCAGCAAAAGATTTGGTGCAACAGCAGTTAAAAACTGGCCTATAATTGTCATAAGGAAAAAATAAACAAAACAGAAATACTTAGAGTTATGCATAAAGTGAAAATGCAGAAGTATTCTGCTTTAAATTAATAAGAAAGAACTTGAAAAATATGTTGACAGGTATTTGGAGGATGGTAATTCACAAAGAATTTTTTTTTACATATAATTCATTATAAAATTAAATAGGAATTTATTTTGTGTATTTAAGTTACAATTTTTCTCATACAAATTTACCTTATCCACAACTTTATATACAGTATATCAATTAATTAAGGCAGGGAGGAAACTGAGAACAAAAAGGATTAATAAGCATGAGAAAATCAGTGGGGAAACTTTCAAACTGAGTATGAAAGCCTACGATTCTAAATACTACTATGGAAACATTTATGCTA
>NW_007129067.1:0-757 GCF_000164805.1 Carlito syrichta
CCTCCTGGTAAGTTAAATTATCCCAAGAGCTATCTCATTACTAGGAAATGCTCACATGAGATGAGAATCCCATTTACTCCCATACATGCAGCTTTGCGTCTGCAGGGGAATGTTAGGAGGGGACCGCTAGATGCCATGCTCTACATTACTCACAGACTATGCCTTCAATGACATATATCTTGGAAGTCACAAGTGATTTGAATCATAAAAAAGGGAACTTTTAAGGAAAAAAATGTAACTTAAACATAATTTGCCTCATCTGCCAGGACATTATCATTTCTTAATTATTACATGAGCCATATTTTACATAGTGATTAAATTCAGACTAACTAAAGGGTTGGATGTTTCAAGGTTGTTTATTGAAGCAATTATTCTCTTAAGTAAAAAGGGTTAATAGGGAAAATCTTCATAGCCATTGTCATAGGGAAAATACAGTTGGCATTTTATCTTAAAACATTTCATTAATAATAAATTATCTTATTACATTATCTACTAAAACCTTGTTATTAAATATGTGGTTTGCAGATCAGCAGATTGGACATCACCTGGGAAATTGTTAGAGATATTAAAAAGTCAGAAATAGTCTCATTTCTGATCCTTTGTACATGGCCTGAGTCCACTGAATCAGACCCACAAAATCAAAATCTGCATTTCAACGAGATCCTCCAGAGTGAATGTCGACATTTGAAGTTTGTAAAGTCTAGAGCATAACAGAATAGTTATTGAAACCATGCCCTCTTAATTCAGGAGAATCATG
>NW_007129068.1:0-971 GCF_000164805.1 Carlito syrichta
GTTCCGGATCTCCTTGCTGATTTTTTGTCCTGATGATCTGTCCAGGGTTGTGAGTGAGGTATTAAAGTCCCCAGTTATGATAGTGGTAGAGTCAATATCTGTCTTTAGTTTTCCAAGAAGTTGCTTTATGAAAGTTGACGCACCTATGTTGGGTGTATATATGTTTAGGATAGATATTTCTTGTTGATGGATTGAGCCTTTTATCATTATGTAGTGGCCTTCTGTATCTTTTTTGATTTTTAATAGCTTGAAGGGTATTTTGTCTGAAATTAAGATCACTCCTCCTCCTTTCTTTTGTATTCTGTTCGCCTAAAAGTTTGTTTCCCATCCTCTTACTTTGAGTCTGTGGGTGTCCTTTCTAGTGAGGTGAGTCTCTTGAAGGTAATAGATTGTTGCCTGATGATATTTTATCCATTTTGCCATTCTATGTCTTTTCAGTGGTGCATTTAGTCCATTCACATTTAGGCTAATAATTGAAATGCAAGAGATGGTCCCTGTCATAAGGTTCTTACAGAGTTGATCCTGTTTATTTGTTGTCTTTTTTGGGTTTTGGAGTTGGTTCATGTGTGTTTTTAATCTTTTGCCTGTACTCTTGTGAAGAATGCTGTTGTTCTTTTTTCTTTCTCTTCTGTGTTCAGTACTTTCTTAAGTGTTTCTTGTAGAGGTGGTCTGGTGGTAGCGTAGGTTCTTAGGGATTGGATATCTGGAAAAGATTTCAATTCTCCCTCACTAATGAAGCTTAGTTTGGCTGGGTAGGTTATTTTTGGTTGAAATTGTTTCTCTTTTAGAACTTTGAAGACAGGGCTCCAGGCTCTCCTGGTCTGAAGGGTTTCTGTGGACAAATCTGCTGCTATTCTAATTGTTTTTCCCTGGTAGGTAGTCTGGTCTTTTTCTCTTGCTGCCTTTAGGATTTTTCCTTTCATAGCTACTTTGTTTAGGCGAATTATTATGTGTCTGGGAGTTGGTCTTCT
>NW_007129069.1:0-804 GCF_000164805.1 Carlito syrichta
CGATCAACTCTTGCATTTCAATTATTAGCCTAAATGTGAATGGACTAAATGCACCACTGAAAAGACATAGAATGGCAAAATGGATAAAATATCATCAGAAACAATCTATTGCCTTCAAGAGACTCACCTCACTAGAAAGGACACCCACAGACTCAAAGTAAGAGGATGGGAAACAAACTTTTAGGTGAACGGAATACAAAAGAAAGGAGGAGTAGCGATCTTAATTTCAGACAAAATATCCTTCAAGCTATTAAAAATCAAAAAAGATACAGAAGGCCACTACATAATGATAAAAGGCTCAATACATCAACAAGAAATATCTATCCTAAACATATATGCACCCAACATAGGTGCGCCAACTTTCATAAAGCAACTTGTGGAAAACTAAAGAAAGATATCGACTCTACCATTATCATAACTGGGGACTTTAATACCCCACTCACAAACCTAGACAGATCATCAGGACAAAAAAATCAGCAAGGAGATCCGGAACCTCAATGTGACTTAGGACCAAATGGACTTAATTGATACCTACAGAACACTCCATCCAAAGACCACAGAATACACATTCTACTCATCACCACACGGAACATATTCTAAGATAGACAACATACTCGGCCATAAATCAAGCATAAGCAAATTTAAAAGGACCAAAATTCTACTAAAAACCTTCTCAGACCACAGTGGAATAAAAATAAACATTGACACCAACAAAGTCCCCCCAAAATCCACAAAGACATGGACACTAACAGCATGATGCTAAACAACTCCTGGGTCAACGACGAAATCAAAACAGGGATCAAA
>NW_007129070.1:0-4608 GCF_000164805.1 Carlito syrichta
CACCAACTCATCTTTGAAAAAACCTCCAAGACCCACTGGGTAATGGAGAACAAATGGTGCATAATAATGGTGCTGGGAAAAGGTTGACAACATGTACAAGATTGAAACAGGACCCAGATCTATCACCATACACATTACCTCTAAATGGGTCAAAGACCTAAACATAAAACACCAAATTATAATGATCTTAGAAAATGCAGGAGACACCATTAGGGAAACTGGGATCAGAAACTAATTCCTCTTCAGAGACCTAAATACCCATGCCTTAAGAAGTAAGTTAGAAAAGTGTGATCTCATCAAATTAATATACTTCTGAAAAACAAAAGAAACCATCAGAAGAGCAAGGATACAGCCAACAGAATGGGAAAAACTATTCTCCACATATATATCTGTAAAAAGGCATAACATCTAGGATCTACAAGAAACTCAAACACTCAGAAAAATCAGACAAATATTCCCTTTGAAGAGTGTGCAATATACATGATGGGTCACTTTTCATAAGAAGAGATACGAGCAGCCTGGAGACAAATGAAAATTATTCAGCCTCACTCATCATCAAAGAAATGTAAATGAAACCAACTTGAAATGCCACATACCCCCTGTAAGACTGGCCATCATTAATAAAACAAACAATAACAGATGCAGGCAGGATTTGTGAGGAAATAAATGCTTCTACACTGCATGTGGACTGAAAATTAGAACAACACCTTTGGAAAAAAGTGTGATGGTTTGTAAAGGGACAAGATATTGACATACTATATGACACAGTTTTGCCCTGTAGAAAATATACCTGGAGGAACTCAAATCCTTGTACCAAAAAGATACCAGCACCAATATGTTTTTTGCAGCTCTAATCACAATTGCAAAAAAACATGGTACCAACCATGTTGCCCAACAAAACTAAATGGATAAAATAAATGTCGTATATACTGAGTGGAATATTATCTAGCCATAAAAAAGGACAGATAGAAGGATTTTGCAGGACGTTTGATGGATATGAGGTAGGTCATTTTCAGTGATTTATCGCAGAAACTAAGAACAGATTTCCATGTGTTCTCACTCATGAGCTGAACTTGATCACTTTTAGTGATGTAAGAAAATGATTGGCAGTAGTGGAAACCTGTTTAGGGGGAGGGGTGATAATACCAGTGGAGGGATACTGCTAAGGAAGGGAGGGGCATACCTCATCATCCAGGGACCCTGCATAATCAATGAATGTATCTCTAACTCTGAATTGTAACACACATGGATCAGGATAGAGAATGAAATCCTCAAATTCTCAACCAACTCATCTTTGAACACACCTCCAAGACCCACTGGTTAATGGAGAACATATTCAGTAAATGATGCAGGGAAAAGGCTGACAACATGCATGAGATTGAAACAGGACCCATTACTATCATCATACACATTGACTTTAAATGGATCAAACCTAAAGGTAAAACACCAAATTATACTAAGGGACACAAAATGCAGGGGACACCATTAGGGAAACTGAAACCTGAAACTAATTCCTCTTCAGAGCCCTAAATACCCTTGCCTTAAGGAGTAAGTTGGATAAGTGGGACCTCATCACATTAATATACTTCTGGAAGACAAAACAAAACACCAATAGAGCAGGGATACAGCCGCCAGAATTTGGAAAATGATTCTCCATCTATATATCTGTAAAAAGTTATAACATCTAGGATTTACAAGAAACTCTAACACTCAGAAATATCAGACAAACTTTCCTTTTGAATTCTGTGCAAAATACGTGACTGGACAGTTTTCATAAGAAGAGATACGGGCAACCAGCAGACACATGAAAATTGCTCAGCCTCCCTTATCATTCAGAAATGCAAATGAAACCACTTTGAAAAACCACATACCCCCTGTAAGTCTGGCCATCATTAATAAAACAAACCGTAAAAGATACAGGTCAGATTTTGGAAGAAATAAATGCTTCTACACTGCATGTCTACTGAAAAGTAGAGCAATATCTTTGGAAAATAGTGTAGTTGTTTTAAAGGAACAAGATCTTGACCTGCCATGTGACTCAGAAAATCCTCTCTAGAGATATACCTGGAGAACTCAACTCATTTTACCAAAAAGATACGTGCATCCGAATGTTTTTAACAGCTCTAATCACAATTGCAAAAAAACATGGTACCAATCATGTTGCCCATCAAAGCTGGAATGGATAAAATGAATGAAGTATACACCCAGTGGAATATTATGCAGCCATAAAAAAGGACAGAAGGAAGGATTTTGCAGAACGTTTGATTGATGTGTGGTAGGTAATTTTCACTGATTTATCACAGAACCAAAGAACAGAGTTCCATATGTTCTCACTCATGAGCTGAACTGGATCACTTATAGTGGTGTAAGAAAATGATTGGTAGTAGTGGAAACCTGTTTAGGGAGAGGGGTGAGATTGGCAGTGGAGGGATACTGCTAAGGAAGGGAGGGGCATACCTCATAATCCAGGGACCCTGCATAATCAATGGATGTATATCTAACTCTGAATTGTAACACACACTTTTTGAATAAATAAATAAATAAATGAAACCTGTAAAACATGCAACTGACTTTATTTGTTTATTCCATTTTTAAATTCTTTTTTTTAATGGTTACAATTCAGGGTAGGGCCTAGTGGTGTTCAGTATGTAGGGATTGATTTTTTAAGAACTGTATAATACTCCAATGATACCTCCTTTTCCTTTTAATACGTTAGAATTCATGGCATAATTCTGCCTTAAAAATTGACAACTACAGTGTTTCTCTCATAAATTCTGAATGTTTTATTCTGCCTAAATTGAAACTTGTTGAGATTCCAGATGCATATAATTCTTAGAAAACTGAACCTTAAGATTCAGTGTACCAAAGTGCTATTCAAAAGACAGAATGCATAATAAATCTTAAAAATTTTTAAAAATCAAAGAATATCATAATTTAATACAGCTTTTTTATTCTTAAAATTTGGGTAAATTTTCTTGTTGCACTCTGTATTTTCTGCTTGATAATTTTGATTAAATGTTACAGATGTGCAATCCTTAGAGAAAATTAATCCCATTCCCTTTATATTTTAACCCAATTAATATTTTTAAAGGAGTATTTCTTATGGAATAGCCTAGTATTTTCTCTACCTAAGCCATGATGCTGTACTCTGCAACAAATTATCTGATAAATCTGATAGTTTTAATCACCAACCATTTAAAATGAGGCACACAGAAAAAAGAGAATTTGGGGCCCATTATGTATAAAGGAAAATAACATGGAGATTTAAAATGTACTAAGTATTTGGGCTCTGCATTAGTTTAAAAATTTAGATAATTGAAAATTATGGAAAATTGATTATGATCTTAGCAAAAGCAATGTTCAAATCCTGTAGGAAAAATTGCTCAAAGGCGTTACACAATACTAAAAACATCCAAAAGTTTCTAAACTAAAGAAAGTGCTAAAATATTATTTGGTTGTGCTACATCCAAGCTCCAACAAGATTCTGTGATCATAATAATAAAAGACAACATCGTGGGCAACTCCCTCAGGTCCCCTCACAGTTTGGGAGTTTCTCGGTCCTCTCAGTAAAGACTACTTTAAAAAAAAAAGACTACCTCGTTTAGAGGATTATTGATTGGTCATTTATCAATGGAGAAATTTTTGGATGTGTTCACCATGTGAACATATGGTTATCTTCACTTCTTTGGAATGAAATCATACTTGTCTACCGCATTTGGCAGAGCACTGTACACAAATGCTTGAAGCCTAAGGATTGCTCAGTAGTCAAGGGCCCTCCCACTTTGATGTCAAAATCTGAGGCTGGTGCCATAAAGTAAAATTTGACATGCTTGTTTCCCTGACTTTACTTACCTCTTTCAATGTAAAAATTAGCCTTTTAGCCAATCTACAGATTCAGTGAAATAACCATTACGTTAACATCATTCTTCTCAGACCTAGAAATTGCAATTAAGGATTCATATGAGCCAGGCTCGGTGGCTCAGTCTGTAATGCCGCGCCTTTGGGAGACTGAGGTGAGTGGATTGCCTGAGCCCGTGGGTTGGAGACATGCTTGGGCAGCGAGAACTCATCTTTGCAATTAATGAAAAAATCAGTCGAGCGTGGTAGCACATGCCTGTGAATCAGGCTACAGGGAAGACTGAGGCAGAAGGATCACTGGAGCCAAGCAGGTCGAGGATGCGGAGGGGGTGAGCTGCTACTTCACTCCAGACTGGGGGACAGAATGAGACTCCAACTCAAAAAAAGAAAAAAAAAAGAATTCATATGAAGCCAGAAACAATCAAGAATAGCCAAAATAATCTTATCAATAGAAACAAATCAGAAGCTATCACTGTTCCAGGCTTCAAACTTTACTATATGTTTATAGTAATCAACACAGCCTGGTATCGGTACAAGAATAGGTCCATAGGCCAATGGATCAGGAAAGAAAATGAGATACGCAAATTCTCAACCAATTCATCTGGAAAAAACCTCCAGGATCCACTGGATAATAGAGAACATATTCAGTATCAGTGCTGGGAATAGGCTAAACACATGCACAAGCTGAAACAGATCCCTAACTATCACCACACAAATTAAATCTAAATGGATCAATAACCTAACATAAAA
>NW_007129071.1:0-729 GCF_000164805.1 Carlito syrichta
TCGAGCCCGGCTCCATTCTTAAAATTTGTGTAAATTTTCTTGGTGCACTCTGAATTTTCTGCTTGTTAATTTTGATTAAATGTTACAGATGTGCAATCCTTAGAGAAAAGTTTCCCTTATATATTTGAAGGAAATATAAAATCACATTCCGTTTATATTTTAACCCAATTTATATTTTTAAAAGAGTATTTCCATTGAATCTCCTAGTATTTTCTCTACCTAAGACATAGTGCTGTACTCTGCATGAAGTATCCGATTAATCTGATACTTTTAATCACCAAGCATTTAAAATGAGGAACACAGAAAAAAGAGAATTTGGAGGCCAATATATATCATCTAAAATAACACGGAGATGTACAAAGTAGTAAGTATTTGGGCTCTGCATTAGTATAAAAATTTAGATAATGAAAATTCTGGAAAAGAGATTATGATCTTAGCAAAAGCAATGTACAAATCCTGTAGGAAAAACTGCTCAAAGGATGTTACACATTACTCAAAACGTCCAAAAGTTTCTAAACTAAAGGAAGTGCTAAAATATTATTTGGTTCTGCTATAACGAAGCCTCAACAGGACTCCTTGACCATAATAATAAAACACTACCTCTTGGGTAACCCCCAAAAGTCCCCTCCCTGTTTGGGAGTTTCTCGGTCCTCTCAATAAACACTGCTTTATAAAAAAAAAAAACAAAAAACGACTACCTCGTTTAGAGGTTTCTTGAATGACCATATA
>NW_007129072.1:0-4431 GCF_000164805.1 Carlito syrichta
ACATAAAGAATTCATATGAAACCATAGACAATCATGAATAGCCAAAATAATCTTATCAAAAGAAACAAAACAGGAGCTAACCCAGTTCCAAACTACAAATTTTACTATATGTTTATAGTAATCAAGACAGTCTGGTATTGGTACAAGGATAGGACCATAGGTCGATGGATCAGGACAGAGAATGAAATCCTCAAATTCTCAACCAACTCAACCAACTTTGAAAAAACCTCAAATACCCACTTGTTAATGGAGAACATATGCATTAAGTGGTGCTGGAAAAAGGATGGCAGCATGCAGAAGATTGAAACAGGACCCATATCTATCACCATACACATTAAATCTAAATGGATCAAAGACGTAAACGTAAAACACCAAATGATAATAATCTTAGAAAACGCAGGAGACACCATTAGGGGAACTGGAACCAGAAACTAAATACTCTTCAGAACCCTAAATACCAATGCCTTAAGGAGTAAGTCAGATAAGTGGGACCTCATCAAACTAATATACTTCTGCAAAACAAAAGAAACCATCAGAAGAGCAGGGATACTGCCAACAGAATGGGCAAAATGACTTTCCACCTATATATCTGTAAAAAGGCATGACATCTAGGATCTACAAGAAACCCTAACAATCAGAAAAATCACATAAACTTACTCTTTGAAAAGTGTATAAAATACGTGATTGGACACTTTTCATAAGTAGAAATATGGGCAGACAGCAGACACATGGAAATTGCTCAGCCTCACTCATCATCAAAGAAATACAAATAAAATCACTATGAAATGCCACATACTCCCTGTAAGACTAGCCATCATTAATAAAACAAACAATAACCGATGCAGGTAAGGATTTGGGAACAAATAAATGCTTCTTCGCTGCATGTGGACTAAAAAGTAGAGCAACATCTTTGGAAAACAGTATGGTGGTTTGTAAAGGGACAAGATCTTGACCTACCATGTGACTCAATCATTCCCCTTTCGAGAATATACCTGGATGAACTCAAATCATTTTATCAAAAAGATACCTACAGGAGTGTGTTTTTTGTATGTCAAATCACAATTGCAATAAAACATGGTATGAACCATGTTGCCCATCAAAGCTGGAAAGGATAAAAGTGGTATAGACTCAATGGAATAGTATGTAGCCATAAAAAAGGACAGATAGAAGGATTTTGCAGAACGTTTCACGGATATGAGGTAGGTCAGCTTTACTGATTTATCTCAGAAACAAAGAACAGTGTTCCATATGTTCTCACTCATGAGCTGAACTTGATCACTCATAGTGCTATAAGCAAGTGACTGGCAGTCGTGGAAAACTGTTTAGGGGGAAGGGTGAGATTGGCAGTTAAGGGATACTCCTGAGGAAGGGAGGGTCATACCTCATCAACCAGGGACACTGCATAATGTTTGTATTTCTAAATGTGAATTGTACCCCACATTTAAAAAAAAAATTGAAATAAATAATTAAATAAATAAATAAATGAAAGATGTAAAACATGCAAATGACTCTGTTTATTCTGTGTTTTTTTTTTTACTTTAAAAATGTTTACAATACAGGGTGGGCCTAGAAATGTTCATTATGTAGGGATTGAGTTTTAAGAATTGTAGAATACTCCAGTGATAACACCTTTTCCCTTTAATACGTTGGAATACATGATATAATTCGGCCTTCAAAACTGACAACTACAGGGTTTCTCACATAAATTTTGAATGTTTTATTCTGCATAACTTGAAACTTGTAAGGTTCCAGATGTATATCATTCTTAGAAAACGGAACCTTGAGATTCAGTGTACCTAAGTGGTATTCAGAAGGCAGAATGCATAATAAATCTTAAAAATTCTATAAAATAAAACAGTATCATGATTTAACACAACTTTTTCCATTATTAAAATTTGTGCTCATTTTCTTGGTGCACACTGTATTTTCTGCATGTTAATTTTGATTAAATGTTAGAGATGTGCAATCCTTAGAGAAAAGTATCACATATATTTGAAGGAAATATATAATCACATTCCCTTTATATTTTAACCCAATTTATATTTGTAAAAGAATATTTCCTTTGAATCTCCTAGTATTTTCTCTACCTAAGACATAATGCTGTACTCTGTAACAAAATGTACTTTTATTCTGATACCTTTAATCACCAAGCATTTACAATGAGTCACACAGAAATAAGAGGAATTGGAGGCCAATATCTATCATCCAAAATAACATGGACATGTACAAAGTAGTAAGTATTTGGGCTCTGCATTAGTACAAAAATTTATATAATTGAAAATTCTAGAAAAGTGATTAAGATCTTAGCAAAAGCAATGTTAAAATCCTGTAGGAAAAACTGCTCAAAGGCTGTTACACAATACTCAACACATCCAACAGTTTCTAAACTACACAAAGTGCTAAAATATTATTTGGTTGTGCTATAACGAAGCCTAAACATTACTCTGTGACCAAAATAATAAAACACTACCTCTTGGGTAACCCCCACAGGTCCCTCCCTGTTTGGGAGTTTGTCTGTCCTCTCAGTAAACACTGCTTTAAAAAAAATAAAGACAGCCGGGCTCGGTGGTTCAGCCTGTAATCCCGAGCCTTTGGGAGGCTGAGGTGAGTGACTTGCCTGAGCCTGCGGGTTCGAGACCCGCCTGGGCAGCGAGACCTCATCTCTACAATAAATCAAAAAATCAGCCGGGCTTTGTAGCACATGCCTGTAATTTCAGCTACTTGGAAGACTGAGGCGGAAGGATCGCTGGAGCCCAGCAGGTCGAAGCTGCGGTGGCCAGGAGGGGCCACTACACTCCAGTCTGGGCAACAGAGTGAGACTCCAACTCAAAAAACAAAAAAAAAGACTACCCCGTTGAGACAATTCTTGAATGCTCACTAATCCCTGGATAAATTTTTGGATAGGTGTGTACACAAGGTTCCCCTCACTTCGTGGGAATGAAATCCACCATGTCTACTGCTTTTGCCAGAGCACTGTACACAAGTGGTTGAAGCCTAAGGATTGCTCAGTAGTGAAGGTCCCTCCCATTATGATGTCGAAGGTCTGAGACTGATGTCATAAATGACAATTTGACATGCTTGTTTCTGTGACATTACTTACCTCTTTTAATGTAAAAATTAGCCTTTTATTCAATCTACAGATTCAATGAAATAACGATTAAGTTAACATCATTCTTCTCAGACGTGGAAATTGCAATCAAGAATTCATAAGAAACCAAAAACAATCACGAATATCCAAAAGAGTCTTATCAAAAGAAACAAAGCAGGAGCTATCGCAGTTCCAGACTACAAACATCACTATATGTTTGCAGTAATCAACACAGCCTGGTATTGGTACAAGAATAGGTCCAGAGGCCAATGGATCAGGACAGAGATTAAAATCCTGAAATTTCTCAACCAACTCATCTTTGAAAAAACCTCCAAGACCCACTGGTTAATGGAGAACATATTCAGTAAATGGTGTAGGGAAAAGGCTGACAACATGCACATGATTGAACCAGGACCCATATCTGTCACCATACACATGAACTCTAAATGGATCAAAGACCGAAGCATAAAAGACCAAATTATAATAATCTTACAAAATGCAGGAGACACCATTAGGGAAACTGTAATCGGAAACTAATTCCTCTTCAGAGCTCTAAATACCCATGCCTTAAGGAGTAAGTTAGATAAGTGGTACCACATCAAATTAATATACTTCTGCAAAACAAAAGAAACCATCAGAAGAGTAGGGATACAGACAACAGAATGGGGGAAAAGATTCTCCACCTATATTTCTGCAAAAAGGAATGACATCTAGGATCTACAAGAAACTCTAACACTCAGCAAAATCAGACAAACTTGCCCTTTTAAAAGTGTGCACAATATGTAATTGGACACTTTTCATAAGAGATATGGGCAGCCAGCAGACACATGAAAATTGCTCATCCTCACTCATCATCAAAGAAATAGAAATGAAACCACTTTGAAATACCACATACCCCTTGTAAGACTGGCCACCATTAATAAAGCAAGCAATAACTGATGCAGGTAAGGATTTGGGAACAAATAAATGCTTCTTCGCTGCATGTGGACTCAAAAGTAGAGTAACATCTTTGGAAAACAGTGTGGTGGTTTGTAAATGGGAAAGATATTGACCTACCATGTGACTCAGTAATAACACTATCGAGAATATACCTGAATGAACTCAAATCATTTTACCGTAAAGATACCTGCGCGAGTATGACTTTTGCAGCTCTAATCACAATTGCAAGAAAACATGGTACGAACCATGTTACCCATCAAAGTTGGAAAGGATATGTGGTATATACTCAGTAGAATAGTATGTAGCCATAAAAAAGGACAGATAGGAGGATTTTGCAGAACGTTTGAGGGATATGAGGTAGGTCATTTTCAGTGATTTATCAGAGAAACAAAGAACAGTGTTCC
>NW_007129073.1:0-3987 GCF_000164805.1 Carlito syrichta
TCCTTCTGATGTAAACAACTCAAAGCATAAGGTTTGAATTCCAAAATTGAACATTTACTTATGATAGTCACTCATTTTTTCATACATTTCTAATCTAACTATTCAGTGCTTCTGCCATGTAAATTAATTCAGGCTGTCTCAATGACTTATATATATATATATATATATATGGGAAATAATTTTATTTGAAACGATTAAGATCTGTGATTAAAGAAATGAATAATTTTAAACATATAATCCTATATATCCTTAGCATGTTATTTTAACTTAAATAATTAAGTTACACTCATTTGCCAAACATTTGACATAGGGCTAAGGCCCTTTGCACATGTGATTTCTGATTGGCAATAGATGTTATTTTTCTGACATAACAGAAATTTCTTGACAAATTCAAGATTAGCTTTCTTTAAAAAGGAAACACTAAGAAAAAAGCTGAATGCAGAATCCATCTGGAGTTTAAACTCTTTCCCTGGTCTTTTACATGAGTCTTGTACATAAGAATTTTCTCACCTATGTGCTTTGCCAAATCTTTCCAATGCGTTTTACTTAATTTCTGTAGGGAAAAAAATCTTTCTTTTCACATTCATTTTATTATTTACCTAATATTGAGAGAAATTTATAATTGTGAAATATAACCAGCATAAATCAGTTTGAGGACTAGCTGATTCCATTAAGCATACTGGTCACCATGTGGGAAGAGAAGGCTATAGGTGTCTTAGAAGGATTTGCTTTAGAAGCCACAGGTATATACAACTTTGTAAAACTTGGTCAGTATGTTGAGATCAGTATGTTCCACATCTCAAGTTTAAAAAAATGCTGTGTTTGATACAGCAAATTAGGTAAGTGGAGGTTGAGTAAAAGTGTTTCTATTATCATTATATGTATTTCAACATTTTTCATAGAAATGATTGTTGATCTGTGACAATTTCTGGCTTTAGTTCTGTAAACGATGATGAACTCTTCTGAGCTATTTAATACTCATTTAAATTTTCAACCTGCACTTTGGAGTATAGGCCATAATAAGTAAATCAACAGAGAAATGCCTCTTATAGGTTCTGCCACCCTTGCAATGGTGACAATGTTTTCTTCTCTCATAAGGTGGAGACGTGTCCATCTGAATCCTATGATAAAGTCGTGTGCCCTAAATTACCTCCTTCTCACTTTCCTGAAATCCTCTAGAGATGAAGAGAGTAAAAAGATGTGCTCTTAATCATGGTAATGTGCTTTTCTTTTCTTTCTATATTAAAAGAAAAAACAAAACACAAACACTCACACACAAATAAACACACATACATACACATAATAACCACATACATAATACACTGTATTAGACTTTAAATTCCATAAAAGAAATCACAATTTTGTGGTTTGTTTACCATTGTATAGTACCCAACACCTAGTAGACTGCTGGACAATCATGGCATCAGCATATACTAGGATGAATAAATAAACCATATAACTCCTTTATAAATTTTTATTTTGTATGAATTAGATAATAAGGAGATAGTCTACACCCAAATTACCCAAATAAAGGTGGTCAAAGTTTTAATCAATTGTCAAGTTGGATTTTCTCTTCATTATATACTGATTTTTAACTCCCATTGTGCATAGAAAACATTAGATTTATTTATTTATTTATGTATTGCTTTTTTGTGTTTTTTTAATTTTAATTTTAATTTTTTTGAATTGGAGTCTCACTCTGTTACCCAGACTGGAGTGCAGTGGCCACTCCCAGCCACCGCAGCCTCGATCTGCTGGGCTCCAGTGATCCTTCCGCCTCAGCCTTCCAAGTAGCTGGAACTACAGGTGCATGCTACCATACCCAGCTAATTTTTTATTTATTGTAGAGATGAGGTCTCACCAAGTTGCCCAGGTGGGTCTCGAACCCGCAGGCTCAGGAAATCCACTCACCTCAGCCTCCCAAGGCATGGGATTACAGGCTGAGCCACCAAACCTGACTGAAAACATTAGATTTATATTGAGGTATTTTTGTTGGGAGCCGGCCACAGTGGCCCACTGAGCGTTAGGGATCAGGAAGGACCATTGACCCCGAGACCACTAGGATGCATTCAGGAGCTATTGACCCCATTTCCTCCCCCTTTCTACTCAGCACTAACCAAATTAAGCTCCTGTGAGCTCAAAACATAGAAACTCTGAGGTCGGGATGAACATAAGTTAACTTTAGAAGCTCATTGCTCCCATTCTTCCACAAACTGCAGGGTTGGCTTTCACACAACTTATAATTCAAACTCGGGTCACATCTAAGAGCCTTAGTATTGGTCACAGGCTTCTGGGTCATGATCTTAAGATTTATTGAAGGTGTAAATTGTAGAAATATAGTTTTAGAAGACAGCCATTTTGTGAAAAGAATGCGGCTGGGTTACTTGCAGGTAGCCCACTGTGAACTTTGGACTGGGCCACATTCCAAACATTCTGGGATGGGCCACTTTCATTTGTAAAGCAAATACTTAAGCTTCTATAGAATTGTTTAACTTGGCATAAATCAATCAGCTTAGGATGAAAAAGGTTTATAGAATATATCAGTCACGGATTAGGTTATTGTTTGTTATGGGATTTTAAGATTATCATATGAAAAGGGTTTAAAGGCAATCATTGATTAAGTTTTCAAGGATTAAGTTTCTGGTGGGTGGGTGATGCCCCTCCCACATCTGACTTTGTGTATAAAAGACCCATTGTAATTCCCAATAACACACATCACTTCTGCACTAGACTGGAGTCCAGTCTCTTTCTCTCTCTCTCTCTCTCTTTCTCTCTTCTTCTCCCCAATCTCCAACGCTGTCTCCACCTTTGGGGTACCCTGAACCCGGCTGGAGCTGGTCCCTGGCATTTTTTTAATTGCCTGGCAGACTTCATCAAATGTTTTCATATTATACAACATCAGATAATGCAAAATTATATCTTCAATACGACTTAAGTATAATTTATAAAATAGTTCCTATAAACTAGAAGGGGCTATTGGCCATTTGAAAATGCAAGTAATGTTGAATTATTTTATAATTGTATAAAATGCACACACACACACATACTTGAAACATGTTATGCTATCTTATGCAGTATGGTTCCATGTTATATTGTCTTACATTATATTGTGTTATGAGGGAAAGCTTATCCTTAGAGTGAATAAAATTCTACAGCACTTTTAATCCACCCTTTGATGTTGGCACACTGCTCTGGACCATTGAAGATTGGTTTATTTCCTTTTATTTCGGGAAGAATTTAACTTATTTGCTAATATGAACATTAGTATCTATCTTCTTTAACTTTGCATTTTTCTGAGAAATCTCCTTTAAGCCCTGAAAGGACAGGATATGTCATGAGCTACAGAAGACACTCAATTGTGAACAACAATAGATTGGATCATGAAACTAATAAAGTCATTTCAAAAAAAAATTGTATTTCTCTAGCAATAGTGTGTTGCAAGTAAATCTCAATGAAATAGCTGTCATTCACCTAGAAGAATTTAAAATTGAAGACAACATACAACTCTCCTTCATAATTATTCACCTGCACCTCTAAACATTGCCTTCCCTGGTTCTATATGTTTTAGTTAGCCATGGAAAGCATTATTTTTTTTTACTTTATTGCTAAAGTATTATCAATGTCTGTATTCAATTATGAATGTTCTCAGATTGGTGAGCTAGTATAAATTCAAAAGAGTGTTGAATGTTATAAAGTAATATAATTTAAATCTTTCTGGAAGATTTTAATAACTAACTAGATTTGAAAATTCTACATTGATATTATGATACTTTAAGTTATGCTTTCATATAAGTTATTTGGCAAATGAAATAAATATAAATCTTTTATAGATCATATCATGTTTGTGTCTAATCACTTATTAAAGAAATGTGCTATTTCCATAATTCTGAAATATAAACTTCTTCAACATACCTTTCCAATAAGTAAATCATGAAACATACAGCTAGATTTATCTAAATTGTAAGCAATGTTTTTCAAAATATAACT
>NW_007129074.1:0-846 GCF_000164805.1 Carlito syrichta
CAATAATAACCCAAAATGAAGTCAGAAGAATTAGCCAATGACTAATTTTCACAGCAATCTATGTTGCTAATGTTTCAATATACTTTATGTTATTTTAAAAAATATAAGCCGGGCTCGGTGGCTCAGCCTGTAATCCCACGCCTTTGGGAGGCTGAGGTGAGTGGATTGCCTGAGCCCGCAGGTTCAAGACCTGCCTGGGCAGGCAAGACCTCATCTCTACAATAAAATAAAAAAATTAGCTGGGCATGGTAGCGCATGCCTGTAATTCTGGCTACTTGGAAGGCTGAGGCAGAAGGATCGCCGGAGCCCAGCAGGTCGAGGCTGCAGTGGCTGGGAGCGGCCACTGCACTCCAGTCTGGGTGACAGAGTGAGACTCCAACTCTCTCTCTCTCAATATATATATAGAGAGAGGGGGGGGGCTAAGCAAGATGAAATTTTGGGTTGGCAAAATATGCAAACTATTTCAGAAAAATAAGGCATGGCCCACAAACTAGCAGTTTACCCTGAATGTAAGATTTGGACAGCAGATTCAGTCCTCAAGCACTCTTGCCTGGATTGGAAAACCCAGCACCTTCTTGGATTCAAGGGTAAAAGTAATAGCTGCTTTGAAAATTGTCAGTAGAGTCCAGTGGTTTGTTCACAGCTCAGTGCAACCTCTACAACCTTGAACTCCTGGCCTCAAATGTTTCTCCTTCCTCAGTCTTCCAAGTAACTGCGATTACAGGTATGAGCTTCTATGCTTGGCTTGGAGTTTAATATATGTCTCAAGAATAATTTTAGCTACAATCCGAATGGTAGAGGGGCAAGATAAGTGGTTATCAGAACTTTCTCAAACAATACATGCAG
>NW_007129075.1:0-854 GCF_000164805.1 Carlito syrichta
TCTCACAGCTCAGTGCAGCCTCTACAGCCTTGAACTCCTGGCCTCAAATGTTTCTCCTTCCTCAGTCTTGCAAGTAACTGGGATTACAGGTATGAGCTTCTATGCTTGGCTTGGAGTTTAATATATGTCTCAAGAATAATTTTAGCTACAATCCAAATGGTAGAGGGGCAAGATAAGTGGTTATCAGAACTTTCTCAAACACTTCATGTAGAAGGGAATCAGCTTGGAGGCACTGCCTTGGAAATATTTAAAATATGTATTCTCACAAGTACCTTTGAAGGGCAGAGCGCCACTGTTCCTTTACTCCTGAAGAACTGTAATTTTAAAAGTAGGAGAAAAATTAAACAACATATAAAATATTTAGACTAATGTATTAAGATTGCCATTCCAGATAAAAATATCAGCAGCCAGCTGTTACTGATATGGATGCACGTGTCAACTGTCCTCTCCCAGAGAGGGCCTTCAGGATGGGTCCTGGGCTTTCACAGGCAGTATTACAACATGAAAAGAAGATCTCAGAGTGGAGAGAGGCTGGGTTAAAACCTAAACACTTCATTGCAACTATGTGATGCAAGTTACATGAAGACAGGCAACTCAAATGACTGCTTCAAGCTGCAGTTTCCACAAGTGAAAAGGGGGTTAATTAAACCACAGAGTGTTACCATAGCTTGAAGTGCTATGTAAATATAAAGAATATTATTGTTCAGACTAACTCATACTAAGGAATCTTACATTTGGATTCAACTTTCTTGGCACCAAAACAAGAAATATCTTAGAGTAAAAAAAAAAAAACAACACAATATTTATTTCATTATACAGGTAGCAAAATTGCAATGTGCTAAATTATTTCCTGG
>NW_007129076.1:0-7064 GCF_000164805.1 Carlito syrichta
GGCTAAGCAAGATCAAATTTTGGGTTGGCAAAATATGCAAACAATTTCAGAAAAATAAGGCATGGCCCACAAACTAGCAGTTTACCCTGAATGTAAGATTTGGGCAGTAGATTCAGTCCTCAAGCACTCCTGCCTGGATTGGAAAACCCAGCACCTTCTTGGATTCAAGGGTAGAAAGTAATAGCTGCTTTGAAAATTGTCAGTAGAGTTCAGTGGTTTGTTCACAGCTCAGTGCAACCTCTACAGCCTTGAACTCCTGGCCTCAAATGTTTCTCCTTCCTCAGTCTTGCAAGTAACTGGGATTACAGGTATGAGCTTCTATGCTTGGCTTGGAGTTTAATATATGTCTCAAGAATAATTTTAGCTACAATCCAAATGGTAGAGGGGCAAGATAAGTGGTTATCAGAACTTTCTCAAACAATACATGCAGAAGGGAATCAGCTTGGAGGCACTGCCTTGGAAATATTTAAAATATGTATTCTCACAAGTACCTTTGAAGGGCAGAGCGCCACTGTTCCTTTACTCCTGAAGAACTGTAATTTTAAAAGTGGGAGAAAAATTAAACAACATACAAAATATTTATACTAATGTATTAAGATTGCCATTCCAGATAAAACTATCAGCAGCCAGCTGTTACTGGCGTGGATGCACGTGTCAACTGTCCCCTCCCAGAGAGGGCCTTCAGGATGGGTCCTGGGCTTTCACAGGCAGTATTACAACATGAAAAGAAGATCTCAGAGTGGAGAAAGGCTGGGTTAAAACCTAAACACTTCATTGCAACTATGTGATGCAAGCTACATGAAGACAGGCAACTCAAATGACTGCTTCAAGCTGCAGTTTCCACAAGTGAAAAGGGGGTTAATTAAACCACAGAGTGTTACCATAGCTTGAAGTGCTATGTAAATATAAAGAATATTATTGTTCAGACTAACTCATACTAAGGAATCTTACATTTGGATTCAACTTTCTTGGCACCAAAACAAGAAATATCTTAAGAGTAAAAAAAAAAAAACAACAAAATATTTATTTCATTATACAGGTAGCAAAATTGCAATGTGCTAAATTATTTCCTGGAGCACATATTCTTCATTGTTATAATCCACTAATCAAAATGAATTCGTCTACTGCAAACTAATGAGTAATGTTTTCTTTCCTATGTCACTGTAGTATTTCATATCCAAATTGAAACTGTTCTAAGGATCATCTATATGTGAACTTACCACTCACTAGTTTTTCTTTTTAAATGGAGCAAATTACATGTAACATAAAATTGGACCTTAGCAACATTTTCATCACTGCCAAAGCAAACCCTGTGCACATTAACCAAGTCACCACCTCCCAACCCTTTCATCCCAAGCATTATACCACATTTCAGCCATTTCTCAGTGAATAAATTGTGGCTTGTATTCACATTTTAGCTCTTATAAATGCTGCTATAAACCTCTGTGCACACATTTTGTGTGGCTGTATATTTTTCTTTTCTTGGGTCCAGCAATGCAATTTCTGAGTCAAATGTTGAACTTATGGAACCATCGAGTTTTCTGCAGAGGCTGCCATGCTTTATAAATCGACCAGTAACATCTCCCCCATTCCCCATGTCTACACCACCGCTGGATCTGAAGAGTGAACCACCTGCCGGCCCCCAACCTGGATATGTGCATGGATACCATGTCTGATTACACACAACTTATAGAAGAGTCATAGCAGCAAATAACAAGAGAACTAAGTGTCAGGCATTCCTGTGAATCAAACCTCTGCTTTGGATTGTCACTGCTCTATAAATATCAAAGATGATAACCTGCTACACAACAATTCAAGCAACCCAGTATGAGATAGTATGATTGATTCCATTTGTATAATTCAATATTATTTGTGCAGGGAATTAATTTGGGAGTATGAAGGCAATTTTTTTCACATAATTGGAGTAGCACAACTGAGTAATGCTAGCTGGAGACAGGTCAATACAAGGAGTGTAAAGCACAGGTGGTTCCTGCGGAGAGGAGTGGCAACTGCCCGGGAGGCCGCAGAGCCTTGATCCCTCAACTATCACTCACAGTCCCTAACACCCACTCCCCAGTAGCCCCAACAGTCTACAGGAAACCACGGCTCCAAACCAAAGGAAATGACGGCAGAGGTCCCCAGGATTAACTGTCATCTGCACACATTTGCACATAAAAATCTTTTTGGGAAAGGCACATGGCATCCAATTGCCACAGGGGAGGACAATGGGCGAGTTAATGGCTTCATAGACTTCAAATTTAAAAGTTTTCCTTTTCAAGGAAGTTCAGGGAAAATTTTAATGACATTTTTTATCTGTCCTAGAGAACCTAAAGTGGATGGTGCCCTTTCATAGTTAACTTACATAAACCCAGGAACAAGCTGTAGATCTTACCGGAAGGTGGCTACAAAGTTCACCATGGGCCAGCCGAGGAGAAAGGACTTCCCAGTAGAGGTCTGAGGTTCCCCCTTCTTGTCCACACAGTCACCTATCCACAAGTTGGTCAGTGGTATTTTATTTTTTATCTTAAACGATTTTTTGTAACTGGAAAGACAATCAAGTAAGATCTCTGTTAGCTTCTCAAGTGTTGTGAGAGCAGTTGTGTTTATGCTAAGACACCAGTTCTCCCTGTTGCAAAGTGAAGCATGCTTCATTCCTCTCTACTGCCTGGAAGCACAGCATAGTGACGTCACTAATTTATGTGACACTTAATGCTATAACTCTTCAATGGTTTTAATTTCAATAGTTAGATGAGAAGCATTAAAATGAAAATAAGTTAGTAGGAACAACACAAGAAGAATAATGTGGATTCTAAGTTTTGGGTCAAGGGATATAAATACAGTGAGTGAAACGTGCCTTATTATAGAGGATACTTCTCTCTACATTTTTTGAACAGATTTACCCTCTGTATATTTGAAGATTTTAATGAAACACAATCATTAGATAAAATAATTTTTCAAGATTGTAACTCTAAAATATCATCAAACTAAAAAGTATATGGCGAATTGAAAATAGTGCACCATTCTCTGCCTCCATATTCAATATCTGGAGATGATGGAAATACCTGTCTTAGAAGCAATTGGGAAAATTACATGACAACTTATGATGGACTCTTTTTTCCCTACGTGGAAGCCTGAAGCAGAAGGATTGCCTGAGCCCAACTGTGATGTTCTTAGCATCGTTTTGAGAATCTCTCCAATAAATTTATTTTCCTATATGTACTTACCTAGGTTAAATAAAGAGAATGTTGGCAGGTCTTAATTTAAAAAAAAAAAGACATCCTCTGTCAGTATCCCTTTTAGGGCACTTCACATGGGCCCCAGGCTAATGCCTAAAAAGTCCTCTTTCTGTTCTCTTTTTAACATTACCATCTCTATAACTACATTTGTAGGCAGTTTCTGACATCCAAAACATCTTTAGTTTTCTTGCTTGTTTGTTTTGAGTCAGGACTTCACTCTGTTTCCCAAATTGGACGGCAGTGTCATGACCACAATGATCACAGTTCACAGCTGCTTCCACCTCCTGGGCTCAGGCAATCATTTCACCTCAGTCTCCCAAGTAGCTGGGATTGCAGGTATGCACCACCATGCCCAGATTATTCTTTGATTTTTGTGTAAAGATGATGTTTCACTATGATGACCAGGTTGGTCTTGAACTCCTAGGTTCAAGATATCCACCCACCTCAACTCCAGAAGTTCTGGGATTACCGACATGAGCTATTGCAACGTGGCCTTTGTTATCTTTTATCTTTGTCTCTGATTTTTTTTGGGGGGGATAGCTGCACTTCATATTCATTTCTCTGTTCACTAAGGATTGTGTTTCATTTTTTTCACTAGATAACAATCACATGGGTGTCAATATATTACTTACCACCAAGGAAAGGTTGATTTTAGTCTCAAAAGAAAAAGGGTTGTGGTTTCTTCTATAAACACCAAAAGAAAAGAAACAAAAAATAGAGGCAGTACACTACATGTTGGGTAAAATTTTGTGCTTTGAAAGAAACAAATCGAGTTTCAAATATGGACTCCACTAACTACTAATATGGTGAACTGAGGAAGTCATTAGATTTCTGAGCACCAAGGCCCTCTGAAAAAGAAGGAAAATAATCCCATCTCGATCTCACAAGAGCAGTTGTAAGGAGACAAGATTTGGTACATGAAGTTCTTAGCATAAGACCTGAACCATAGTATGCCCCCAATAATCACATCTGCTATTGTTGTCACTAGGATTGAATATAGTATTGTAAACAATGAGTACTTAGCCTGGCCTGTCTTATCTGTGACATGGCATAGTTGGAAATCAGGAAGAGGGCAGTGGAGAAGTTTCATTTTTCTCTAGTGAATAAAAGCTCCTTGATGACATTTTGGTTTTTGGAATATCCCGTCTTTCATATTTCATAAATAATGAAAGCAGAAATGTAGTGGGGAGTCAAATAGATGCCACACCTCCTCCCATCTCCCTACTTTCAGACATTTATTAAGTAATCACCATTTTCTAAACGTGCTATTACCTAAGAGTCTGTAAGATGGAACGTGCACCTAGTAGTTCCATCGCCAAAATCTGTCTCTGTATCTTTTGTTTTGGTTCCTGCTCTTAAGACTGAGCCCTTAACATCAGTTGTCAGGACTACTGCCTGCCCTAGGTAGTCTCCCAGCTTCAGCTTTTGCTCGCCCTTTGATCCGTGACCTACCAACAGCCACAGGAATACACTAAAATTATTTACCTGATCTGGTCACTCCACTGCTCACCATGCAGGATAATAGTCCCACCCCTAACTAGGCCTCTTTGACCAGGCCTCGAACCACATCTGCTGTCCCATGGCTGACATCACAGCCCCATGCCTTTGTCTCTGGCACAGCAGCCTTTCCTGAACTGCTTCCTCCAAAGAGCCAAGCTGCACACACTGCCTGTTGTTCCCCCAGCCTAGACAGTGCTGCCCCCCTATTCTAGGAGTAGTAGCTGCTTCTCATCTGTAGGATTGATTTCAATGTCATCGCCTCTGAGAGCCCCCCTGGACAACTCTTGTCTAGCACTGTCCCACTTCCTCTCCACTCGGCACCCTATCTTCTCATCAGGAACACTAATCACAATCAGCAAAGGCTCTTACTTTCACCATCTGTCTGTACGCCAGGCAAGAGGTACTCTGCTGGCCACATTCTCAGTTGTATTCTCTACAAGGGCACAGCCCAGCATAGGCCCTCCAAGAATACCTGTTAACAAATGAAGGATCAAAGCATTTGAAAAGGTAGATAAAAATTCCTAACATAGCTGGGCTCAGTGGCTCAGCCTGTAATCCCGTGCTTTTGGGAGGCTGAGGTGACAGAGTGAGACTCCAACTCCAAAAAAAAAAAAAAAAATTCCTAACATTTCCTTAGAGTTAGTGAAAATGCATTATATACTAGGCAGGAGTGCACGTATATATACATACTTGCTATTAGCCACAAGCAACAGATCGCAGAACAGAAAGAGGTGCCGCTTCTGCCTCCTCCAACCTCTCTTGAGTATCACAGGTCCATGGAGCAGCAGCGTACGGTCAGTGTCCTCTGGTGAAGTGCTTTTTTCATCATGGGTGGCCTTCTCGAGGAAAGGACTAGTGTCCTCTGGTGAAGTAGTTCTTTCATCGTGGGTGCTCTTCTCGAGGAAAGGGTTAGAGTCCTCTGGTGAACTGGTGATTTCATCATGGGTGCCCTTCTCAAGGAAAGGGCTAGAGCCCTCTGGTGAACTGGTGATTTCATCATGGGTACCCATCTCGAGGAAAGGGCAAGAGCCCTCTGGTGAGGTGGTGATTTCATCATGGGTGCCCTTCTCAAGGAAAGGGCTAGAGCCCTCTGGTGAAGTGGTGTTTTCATCATGGGTGTCCTTGAGGAAAGGGCTAGAGCCCTCTGGTGAAGTGGTGTTTGCATTATGGGTGCCCTCCTCGAGGAAAGGGCTAGAGCCCTCTGGTGAAGTAGTTCTTTCATCGTGGGTGCCTTGGAGAATACCTAAATTATCCCAAATGGTTGGTAGAGATAAGTATTTCAAAGGCAATGTTGCCGAGGGCTCAGGAGAAAAATGTTCCTAAGAAATGGAAGAAGGGAGAGTCTTGTCACAAGTAGGCAGAAACAGACAAACACACCAAAAATTAGGGAAACTGTGCCCTATCGTTTATGTGGAGAACAAGCTTTCTAAGTGGCAAACTTGGATATTTAGGTGAAGAAAATGTTAAGCAAATAGTTGAAAGGAGTGGCTTTTTATCTTGTAACTTTTAGCAAAATGTGAAAAAAAATTGAGAGAATTGTTAAATAAAAGAGAAAAATAACTTGATAATTTGGGGCATTCTCAGCCTATACATATGAAAAGATGACAAAAGTAAAAGGATACTTTGTAACACAAAGCACAGAAAATTGTAATAAGGTGAGTATGTAGTTGTATAACCTGTTACTATAACTTCATAAAGATTAATGGATGACAGGGAAACAAAAGGTTGTTTGAGGAGATTAAGGATGTGGCTCATAGATCCCTTTACTATAACTAGAGGGACTCTAAAAAGCTTAAGACCATTGTTCCTCAGTCATTTTGGCAGAAGACAAAAACACAGTTATCTCAGAAAAACCAGTGGACCTGACTTCTAGTTAATAAAATGAATACATGTGAAAACATCCATAAGGCTCTTGAGAATTTTATATCAGCAGAAACACTGCCAAGTTATACTGAAAGACAGAAAGAGTATAGAATGGAAGGCAGCTGTTAGTCCCCCAAATCTACTGGTAGGAAACTGATAAAACTGCTCAGTTGTAAAAATCGCTACTTTTCATACAAAGGTAAGGATGTCACATAAATTACTGTCAAAATTATCTAGAGGACAGAACCAAGGGCTCAGGGGGAGGGGCCAAAAGCCATAGAGGACTATGTCTGAAGTGTCCTTGGAGACACTCTTTTGAAGTTAACAATATAATATACAATATGCTTTACATACACGATATATGTCAAAAGACCATTTAAAAATTTAAAGTACCCATGTCTTCAGTCTGGCAAAATGTCAATGATAGTAATAATATACAATGCTTAATGAGGAAAAGTAATATCT
>NW_007129077.1:0-866 GCF_000164805.1 Carlito syrichta
GCCTCCATATTTAATATCTGGAGATGATGGAAATACCTGTCTTAGAAGCAATTGGGAAAATTACATGACAACTTATGATGGACTCTTTTTTCCCTACGTGGAAGCCTGAAGCAGAAGGATTGCCTGAGCCCAACTGTGATGTTCTTAGCATGGTTTTGAGAATCTCTCCAATAAATTTATTTTCCTATATGTACTTACCTAGGTTAAATAAAGAGAATGTTGGCAGGTCTTAATTTAAAAAAAAAAAAAGACATCCTCTGTCAGTATCCCTTTTAGGGCACTTCACATGGGCCTCAGGCTAATGCCTAAAAAGTCCTCTTTCTGTTCTCTTTTTAACATTACCATCTCTATAACTACATTTGTAGGCAATTTCTGACATCCAAAACATCTTTAGTTTTCTTGCTTGTTTGTTTTGAGTCAGGACTTCACTCTGTTTCCCAAATTGGATGGCAGTGTCATGACCACAATGATCACAGTTCACAGCTGCTTCCACCTCCTGGGCTCAGGAAATCATTTCACCTCAGTCTCCCAAGTACCTGGGATTGCAGGTATGCACCACCATGCCCAGATTATTCTTTGATTTTTGTGTAAAGATGATGTTTCACTATGATGACCAGGTTGGTCTTGAACTCCTAGGTTCAAGAAATCCACCCACCTCAACTCCAGAAATTCTGGGATTACCGACATGAGCTATTGCAACGTGGCCTTTGTTAGATTTTATCTTTGTCTCTGATTTTTTTGGGGGAGGATAGCTGCACTTCATATTCATTTCTCTGTTCACTAAGGATTGTGTTTCATTTTTTTCACTAGATAACAATCACATGGGTATCGATATATTACTTACCACCAAGGAAAGGTTGATTTTA
>NW_007129078.1:0-741 GCF_000164805.1 Carlito syrichta
CTCCAATAAATTTATTTTCCTATATGTACTTACCTAGGTTAAATAAAGAGAATGTTGGCAGGTCTTAATTTAAAAAAAAAAAAGACATCCTCTGTCAGTGTCCCTTTTAGGGCACTTCACATGGGCCTCAGGCTAATTCCTAAAAAGTCCTCTTTCTCTTCTCTTTTTAACATTACCATCTCTATAACTACATTTGTAGGCAGTTTCTGACATCCAAAACATCTTTAGTTTTTTTGCTTGTTTGTTTTGAGTCAGGACTTCATTCTGTTTCCCAAATTGGACGGCAGTGTCATGACCACAATGATCACAGTTCACAGCTGCTTCCACCTCCTGGGCTCAGGCAATCATTTCACCTCAGTCTCCCAAGTAGCTGGGATTGCAGGTATGCACCACCATGCCCAGATTATTCTTTGATTTTTGTGTAAAGATGATGTTTCACTATGATGACCAGGTTGGTCTTGAACTCCTAGGTTCAAGATATCCACCCACCTCAACTCCAGAAGTTCTGGGATTACCGACATGAGCTATTGCAACGTGGCCTTTGTTATCTTTTATCTTTGTCTCTGATTTTTTTGGGGGGGGATAGCTGCACTTCATATTCATTTCTCTGTTCACTAAGGATTGTGTTTCATTTTTTTCACTAGATAACAATCACATGGGTGTCAATATATTACTTACCACCAAGGAAAGGTTGATTTTAGTCTCAAAAGAAAAAGGGTTGTGGTTTCTTCTATAAACACC
>NW_007129079.1:0-7050 GCF_000164805.1 Carlito syrichta
TCATAGCAGCAAATAACAAGAGTACTAAGTGTCAGGCATTCTTGTGAATCAAACCTCTTCTTTGGATTGTCACTGCTCTATAAATATCAAAGATGATAACCTGCTACACAACAATTCAAGCAACCCAGTATGAGATAGTATGATTGATTCCATTTGTATAATTCAATATTATTTGTGTAGGGAATTAATTTGGGAGTATGAAGGCAATTTTTTTCACATAATTGGAGTAGCACAACTGAGTAATGCTAGCTGGAGACAGGTCAATACAAGGAGTGTAAAGCACAGGTGGTTCCTGCGGAGAGGAGTGGCAACTGCCCGGGAGGCCGCAGAGCCTTGATCCCTCAACTATCACTCACAGTCCCTAACACCCACTCCCCAGTAGCCCCAACAGTCTACAGGAAACCACGGCTCCAAACCAAAGGAAATGATGGCAGAGGTCCCCAGGATTAACTGTCATCTGCACACATTTGCACATAAAAATCTTTTTGGGAAAGGCACATGGCATCCAATTGCCACAGGGGAGGACATTGGGTGAGTTAATGGCTTCATAGACTTCAAATTTAAAAGTTTTCCTTTTCAAGGAAGTTCAGGGAAAATTTTAATGACATTTTTTATCTGTCCTAGAGAATCTAAAGTGGATGGTGCCCTTTCATAGTTAACTTACATAAACCCAGGAACAAGCTGTAGATCTTACCGGAAGGTGGCTACAAAGTTCACCATGGGCCAGCCGAGGAGAAAGGACTTCCCAGTAGAGGTCTGAGGTTCCCCCTTCTTGTCCACACAGTCACCTATCCACAAGTTGGTCAGTGGTATTTTATTTTTTATCTTAAACGATTTTTTGTAACTGGAAAGACAATCAAGTAAGATCTCTGTTAGTTTCTCAAGTGTTGTGAGAGCAGTTGTGTTTATGCTAAGACACCAGTTCTCCCTGTTGCAAAGTGAAGCATGCTTCATTCCTCTCTACTGCCTGGAAGCACAGCATAGTGACGTAACTAATTTATGTGACACTTAATGCTATAACTCTTCAATGGTTTTAATTTCAATAGTTAGATGGGAAACATTAAAATGAAAATAAGTTAGTAGGAACACAAGAAGATAATGTGGATGCTAAGTTTTGGGCCAAGGGATATAAATACAGTGAGTGAAACGTGCCTCATTATAGAGGATACTTCTCTCTACATTTTTTTGAACAGATTTACCCTCTGTATATTTGAAGATTTTAATGAAACACAATCATTAGATAAAATAATTTTTCAAGATTGTAACTCTAAAATATCATCAAACTAAAAAGTATATGGCGAATTGAAAATAGTGCACCATTCTCTGCCTCCATATTCAATATCTGGAGATGATGGAAATACCTGTCTTAGAAGCAATTGGGAAAATTACATGACAACTTATGATGGACTCTTTTTTCCCTACGTGGAAGCCTGAAGCAGAAGGATTGCCTGAGCCCAACTGTGATGTTCTTAGCATGGTTTTGAGAATCTCTCCAATAAATTTATTTTCCTATATGTACTTACCTAGGTTAAATAAAGAGAATGTTGGCAGGTCTTAATTTAAAAAAAAAAAAGACATCCTCTGTCAGTGTCCCTTTTAGGGCACTTCACATGGGCCTCAGGCTAATGCCTAAAAAGTCCTCTTTCTGTTCTCTTTTTAACATTACCATCTCTATAACTACATTTGTAGGCAATTTCTGACATCCAAAACATCTTTAGTTTTCTTGCTTGTTTGTTTTGAGTCAGGACTTCACTCTGTTTCCCAAATTGGACGGCAGTGTCATGACCACAATGATCACAGTTCACAGCTGCTTCCACCTCCTGGGCTCAGGCAATCATTTCACCTCAGTCTCCCAAGTAGCTGGGATTGCAGGTATGCACCACCATGCCCAGATTATTCTTTGATTTTTGTGTAAAGATGATGTTTCACTATGATGACCAGGTTGGTCTTGAACTCCTAGGTTCAAGAAATCCCCCCACCTCAACTCCAGAAGTTCTTGGATTACCGACATGAGCTATTGCAACGTGGCCTTTGTTATCTTTTATCTTTGTCTCTGATTTTTTTTGGGGAGGGGATAGCTGCACTTCATATTCATTTCTCTGTTCACTAAGGATTGTGTTTCATTTTTTTCACTAGATAACAATCACATGGGTGTCGATATATTACTAACCACCAAGGAAAGGTTGATTTTAGTCTCAAAAGAAGAAAGGGTTGTGGTTTGTTCTATAAACACCGAAAGAAAAGAAACAAAAAATAGAGGCAGTACACTACATGTTGGGTAAAATTTTGTGCTTTGAAAGAAACAAATCGAGTTTCAAATATGGACTCCACTAACTACTAATATGGTGACCTGAGGAAGTCATTAGATTTCTGAGCACCAAGGCCCTCTGAAAAAGAAGGAAAATAATCCCATCTCGATCTCAGAAGAGCAGTTATAAGGAGACAAGATTTAGTACATGAAGTTCTTAGCATAAGACCTGAACCATAGTATGCCCCCAATAATCACATCTGCTATTGTTGTCACTAGGATTGAATATAGTATTGTAAACAATGAGCACTTAGCCTGGCCTGTCTTATCTGTGACATGGCATAGTTGGAAGTCAGGAAGAGGGCAGTGGAGAAGTTTCATTTTTCTCTAGTGAATAAAAGCTCCTTGATGACATTTTGGTTTTTGGAATATCCCGTCTTTCATATTTCATAAATAATGAAAGCAGAAATGTAGTGTGGCAGTCAAATAGATGCCACACCTCCTCCCATCTCCCTACTTTCAGACATTTATTAAGTAATCACCATTTTCTAAACGTGCTATTACCTAAGAGTCTGTAAGATGGAACGTGCACCTAGTAGTTCCATCGCCAAAATCTGTCTCTGTATCTTTTGTTTTGGTTCCTGCCCTTAAGACTGAGCCCTTAACATCAGTTGTCAGGACTACTGCCTGCCCTAGGTAGTCTCCCAGCTTCAGCTTTTGCTCGCCCTTTGATCCGTGACCTACCAACAGCCACAGGAATACACTAAAATTATTTACCTGATCTGGTCACTCCACTGCTCACCACGCAGGATAATAGTCCCACCCCTAACTAGGCCTCTTTGACCAGGCCTCGAACCACATCTGCTGTCTCACAGCTGACATCACAGCCCCATGCCTTTGTCTCTGGCACAGCAGCCTTTCCTGAACTGCTTCCTCCAAAGAGCCAAGCTGCACACACTGCCTGTTGTTCCCCCAGCCTAGACAGTGCTGCCCCCTATGCTAGGAGTAGTAGCTGCTTCTCATCTGTAGGATTGGTTTCAATGTCATAGCCTCTGAGAGCCCCCCTGGACAACGCTTGTCTAGTACTGTCCCACTTCCTCTCCACTCGGCACCCTATCTTCTCATCAGGAACACTAATCACAATCAGCAAAGGCTCTTACATTCACCATCTGTCTGTACGCCAGGCAGGAGGTACTCTGCTGGCCACATTCTCAGTTGTATTCTCTACAAGGGCACAGTACAGCATAGGCCCTCCAAGAATACCTGTTAACAAATGAAGGATCAAAGCATTTGAAAAGGCAGAATAAAATTCCTAACATAGCTGGGCTCGGTGGCTCAGCCTGTAATCCCACGCTTTTGGGAGGGTGAGGTGAGTGGATTGCCTGAGCCTGTGGGTTCGAGACCCACCTGGGCAGCAAGACCTCATCGGTACAATAAATCAAAAAATCAGCCGGGCATAGTAGCACATGCCTGCAATTCCGGCTACTCGGAAGGCTGAGATGGAAAGATAGCCGGAGCCCAGCAGGTCAAGGCTGCGGTGGCCGGGAGCAGCCACTGCACTCCAGTCTGGGCGACAGAGTGAGACTTCAACTCCAAAAAAAAAAATTTCTAACATTTCCTTAGAGTTAGTGAAAATGCATTATATACTAGGAAGGAGTGCACGTATATATACATACTTGCTATTAGCCACAAGCAACAGATCGCAGAACAGAAAGAGGTGCCGCTTCTGCCTCCTCCAACCTCTCTTGAGTATCACAGGTCCATGGAGCAGCAGCGTACGGTCAGTACCCTCTGGTGAAGTGCTTTTTTCATCATGGGTGGCCTTCTTGAGGAAAGCACTAGTGTCCTCTGGTGAAATAGTTCTTTCATCGTGGGTGCTCTTCTCGAGGAAAGGGTTAGAGTCCTCTGGTGAACTGGTGATTTCATCATGGGTGCCCTTCTCCAGGAAAGGATGAGAGCCCTCTGGTGAAGTGGTGATTTCATCATGGGTACACATCTCGAGGAAAGGGCAAGAGCCCTCTGGTGAAGTGGTGTTTTCATCATGGGTGTCCTTCTCAAGGAAAGGGCTAGAACCCTCTGGTGAAGTGGTGTTTGCATCATGGGTGCCCTTCTCGAGGAAAGGGCTAGAGACCTCTGGTGAAGTGGTGATTTCATCACGGGTGCCCTTCCTGAGGAAAGGGCTAGAGCCCTCTGGTGAAGTGGTGTTTTCATCATGGGTGTCCTTCTCCGCGAAAGGGCAGGAGCCCTCTGGTGAAGTGGAGTTTACATCATGAGTGTCCTTTTCGAGGAAAGGGCTAGAGCCCTCTGGTGAAGTGGTGTTTGCATCATGGGTGCCCTTCTCGAGGAAAGGGCTAGTGCCCTCTGGTGAAGTGGTTCCCTCATCATGGGCGCCCATCTCGAGGAAAGGGCTAAAGCCCTCTGGTGAAGTGGTGTTTTCATCATGGGTGCCCTTCTCAAGGAAAGGGCTAGAGCCTTCTGGTGAAGTGGTGATTTCATAATGGGTGCCTTTCTTGAGGAAAGGGCTAGAGCCCTCTGGCAAAGTGGTGATTTCATCACGGGTGCCCTTCTCGAGGAAAGGGCTAGAGCCCTCTGGTGAAGTGGTGATTTCATCATGAGTGCCCTTCTCGAGGAAAGGGTGAGAGCCCTCTGGTGAAGTAGTTCTTTCATCGTGGGTGCCTTGGAGAATACCTAAATTATCCCAAATGGTTGGTAGAGATAAGTATTTCAAAGGCAATGTTGCCGAGGGCTCAGGAGAAAAATGTTCCTAAGAAATGGAAGAAGGGAGAGTCTTGTCACAAGTAGGCAGAAACAGACAAACACACCAAAAATTAGGGAAACTGTGCCCTATCGTTTATGTGGAGAACAAGCTTTCTAAGTGGCAAACTTGGATATTTAGGTGAAGAAAATGTTAAGCAAATAGTTGAAAGGAGTGGCTTTTTATCTTGTAACTTTTAGCAAAATGTGAAAAAAAATTGAGAGAATTGTTAAATAAAAGAGAAAAATAACTTGATAATTTGGGGCATTCTCAGCCTATACATATGAAAAGATGACAAAAGTAAAAGGATACTTTGTAACACAAAGCACAGAAAATTGTAATAAGGTGAGTATGTAGTTGTATAACCTGTTACTATAACTTCATAAAGATTAATGGATGACAGGGAAACAAAAGGTTGTTTGAGGAGATTAAGGATGTGGCTCATAGATCCCTTTACTATAACTAGAGGGACTCTAAAAAGCTTAAGACCATTGTTCCTCAGTCATTTTGGCAGAAGACAAAAACACACTTATCTCAGAAAAACCAGTGGACCTGACTTCTAGTTAATAAAATGAATACATGTGAAAACATCCATAGGGCTCTTGAGAATTTTATATCAGCAGAAACACTGCCAAGTTATACTGAAAGACAGAAAGAGTATAGAATGGAAGGCAGCTGTTAGTCCCCCAAATCTATTGGTAGGAAACAGACTGATAAAACTGCTCAGTTGTAAAAATCGCTACTTTTCATACAAAGGTAAGGATGTCACATAAATTACTGTCAAAATTATCTAGAGGACAGAACCAAGGGCTCAGGGGGAGGGGCCAAAACCATAGAGGACTATGTCTGAAGTGTCCTTGGAGACACTCTTTTGAAGTTAACAATATAATATACAATATGCTTTACATACACGATATATGTCAAAAGACCATTTAAAAATTTAAAGTACCCATGTCTTCAGTCTGGCAAAATGTCAATGATAGTAATAATATACAATGCTTAATGAGGAAAAGTAATATCTATATATCAGCTTATAATGAAACAAAGTAAAGTAGACTGTCAAAAAGGATTCTATAACTATGAAGTTTCTTCATAAAACCGGGGGTGTCAAAAAAATGTATACACACTCGAAGAAAATGTTAATAGACATCTGTCATAATCAAAACTGTCTGGACACTGATGGTAACCACTCTGAGCACCTCTTAAATTGCAAAAGTCAAAATGTGACAGGTATTCACTTTATTAAGTCTAATAATTTTAATACACTTTTTTCTTTTCATAAAATGGGTGTACATTTTTTTGGAACCCTCTGTATTTGCTGCTACTTAATTCTGATTACAAGTGACAGATATGTAATCCTTAGAGAAGTTTCCCCTTCACTATTGAAGAAACAATAAAATCACATTTCCCTAGTATTTAAAACCAATTTATATTTTTAACAGTGTATTTCCTTGTTTTTGTCTTTTTGTTGTTGTTGTTCTATAAAATGCTTTATTCCGTGAGGCAGTCCCCACCTCCCCACCCAACACACACACATCTTGTCTCTGTCATCACTTTTCCAAAAGGGAGCACATGTCAAGATGTCATCGGTCCTTAACTAAAAAATAGCCCAAGAATGGTTATCTCTTCAATGAAGACATACAAATTGCTAACATGTATATGAAATGGTGGCAACATCACCAATCATGAGGCACTCTCGAATCAACCCAATAATAAGATATCATCTGAGACCTGTTAGGATGGCTAATGTCAACCAGAGAGAGATAAGTATTGACAAGGATGTGAAGAAAAAGAAATCATATACACAGTTGGCGAGTTTCAAATTGGTAGTCAGGATGAAAATCATTATGGGTATTTTACAAAAATAAAAATAAAAAAACTAGCATACAACACCGAAATCCCTTTTCTGTATATATAACCAAAGGAAATAAAATCAGTAAAATCAGTATCTCAAAGAAGTATCTACACCCCTATGTTCATTGCAGAATTGTCACAATGGGCCGGGCTATGAAAACAACCTTAATGTTTCTGGATTCTGTATTGATTA
>NW_007129080.1:0-2119 GCF_000164805.1 Carlito syrichta
TCTCCCTACTTTCAGACATTTATTAAGTAATCACCATTTTCTAAACGTGCTATTACCTAAGAGTCTGTAAGATGGAACGTGCACTTAGTAGTTCCATCGCCAAAATCTGTCTCTGTATCTTTTGTTTTGGTTCCTGCTCTTAAGACTGAGCCCTTAACATCAGTTGTCAGGACTACTGCCTGCCCTAGGTAGTCGCCCAGCTTCAGCTTTTGCTCGCCCTTTGATCCGTGACCTACCAACAGCCACAGGAATACACTAAAATTATTTACCTGATCTGGTCACTCCACTGCTCACCATGCAGGATAATAGTCCCACCCCTAATTAGGCCTCTTTGACCAGGCATCGAACCACATCTGCTGTCCCATGGCTGACATCACAGCCCCATGCCTTTGTCTCTGGCACAGCAGCCTTTCCTGAACTGCTTCTTCCAAAGAGCCAAGCTGCACACACTGCCTGTTGTTCCCCCAGCCTAGACAGTGCTGCCCCCTATTCTAGGAGTAGTGGCTGCTTCTCATCTGTAGGATTGATTTCAATGTCATCGCCTCTGAGAGCCCCCCTGGACAACTCTTGTCTAGCACTGTCCCACTTCCTCTCCACTCGGCACCCTATCTTCTCATCAGGAACACTAATCACAATCAGCAAAGGCTCTTACTTTCACCATCTGTCTGTACGCCAGGCAAGAGGTACTCTGCTGGCCACATTCTCAGTTGTATTCTCTACAAGGGCACAGCCCAGCATAGGCCCTCCAAGAATACCTGTTAACAAATGAAGGATCAAAGCATTTGAAAAGGTAGATAAAAATTCCTAACATAGCTGGGCTCAGTGGCTCAGCCTGTAATCCCGTGCTTTTGGGAGGCTGAGGTGACAGAGTGAGACTCCAACTCCAAAAAAAAAAAAAAAAATTCCTAACATTTCCTTAGAGTTAGTGAAAATGCATTATATACTAGGCAGGAGTGCACGTATATATACATACTTGCTATTAGCCACAAGCAACAGATCGCAGAACAGAAAGAGGTGCCGCTTCTGCCTCCTCCAACCTCTCTTGAGTATCACAGGTCCATGGAGCAGCAGCGTACGGTCAGTGTCCTCTGGTGAAGTGCTTTTTTCATCATGGGTGGCCTTCTCGAGGAAAGGACTAGTGTCCTCTGGTGAAGTAGTTCTTTCATCGTGGGTGCTCTTCTCGAGGAAAGGGTTAGAGTCCTCTGGTGAACTGGTGATTTCATCATGGGTGCCCTTCTCAAGGAAAGGGCTAGAGCCCTCTGGTGAACTGGTGATTTCATCATGGGTACCCATCTCGAGGAAAGGGCAAGAGCCCTCTGGTGAGGTGGTGATTTCATCATGGGTGCCCTTCTCAAGGAAAGGGCTCGAGCCCTCTGGTGAAGTGGTGATTTCATCATGGGTGCCCTTCTCCAGGAAAGGGCTAGAGCCCTCTGGTGAAGTGTTGTTTTCATCATGGGTGCCCTTCTCGAGGAAAGGGCTAGAGCCCTCTGGTGAAGTAGTTCTTTCATCATGGGTGCCTTGGAGAATACCTAAATTATCCCAAATGGTTGGTAGAGATAAGTATTTCAAAGGCAATGTTGCCGAGGGCTCAGGAGAAAAATGTTCCTAAGGAATGGAAGAAGGGAGAGTCTTGTCACAAGTAGGCAGAAACAGACAAACACACCAAAAATTAGGGAAACTGTGCCCTATCGTTTATGTGGAGAACAAGCTTTCTAAGTGGCAAACTTGGATATTTAGGTGAAGAAAATGTTAAGCAAATAGTTGAAAGGAGTGGCTTTTTATCTTGTAACTTTTAGCAAAATGTGAAAAAAAATTGAGAGAATTGTTAAATAAAAGAGAAAAGTAACTTGATAATTTGGGGCATTCTCAGCCTATACATATGAAAAGATGACAAAAGTAAAAGGATACTTTGTAACACAAAGCACAGAAAATTGTAATAAGGTGAGTATGTAGTTGTATAACCTGTTACTATAACTTCATAAAGATTAATGGATGACAGGGAAACAAAAGGTTTTTTGAGGAGATTAAGGATGTGGCTCATAGATCCCTTTAGTATAACTAGAGGGACTCTAAAAAGCTTAAGACCATTGTTCCTCAGTCATTTTGGCAGAAGACAAAA
>NW_007129081.1:0-789 GCF_000164805.1 Carlito syrichta
GATAATTTGGGGCATTCTCAGCCTATACATATGAAAAGATGACAAAAGTAAAAGGATACTTTGTAACACAAAGCACAGAAAATTGTAATAAGGTGAGTATGTAGTTGTATAACCTGTTACTATAACTTCATAAAGATTAATGGATGACAGGGAAACAAAAGGTTGTTTGAGGAGATTAAGGATGTGGCTCATAGATCACTTTACTATAACTAGAGGGACTCTAAAAAGTTTAAGACCATTGTTCCTCAGTCGTTTTGGTAGAAGACAAAAACACAGTTATCTCAGAAAAACCAGTGGACCTGACTTCTAGTTAATAAAATTAATACATGTGAAAACATCCATAAGGCTCTTGAGAATTTTATATCAGCAGAAACACTGCCAAGTTATACTGAAAGACAGAAAGAGTATAGAATGGAAGGCCGCTGTTAGTCCCCCTAATCTACTGGTAGGAAACAGACTGATAAAACTGCTCAGTTGTAAAAGTCGCTACTTTTCAAACAAAGGTAAGGATGTCACATAAATTACTGTCAAAATTATCTAGAGGACAGAACCAAGGGCTCAGGGGGAGGGGCCAAAAGCCATAGAGGACTATGTCTGAAGTGTCCTTGGAGACACTCTTTTGAAGTTAACAATATAATATACAATATACTTTACATACATGATATATGTCAAAAGACCATTTAAAAATTTAAAGTACCCATGTCTTCAGTCTGGCAAAATGTCAATTATAGTAATAATATACAATGCTTAATGAGGAAAAGTAATATCTATATATCAGCTTATAATGAA
>NW_007129082.1:0-784 GCF_000164805.1 Carlito syrichta
GAAGACAAAAACACACTTATCTCAGAAAAACCAGTGGACCTGACTTCTAGTTAATAAAATGAATACATGTGAAAACATCCATAGGGCTCTTGAGAATTTTATATCAGCAGAAACACTGCCAAGTTATACTGAAAGACAGAAAGAGTATAGAATGGAAGGCAGCTGTTAGTCCCCCAAATCTATTGGTAGGAAACAGACTGATAAAACTGCTCAGTTGTAAAAATCGCTACTTTTCATACAAAGGTAAGGATGTCACATAAATTACTGTCAAAATTATCTAGAGGACAGAACCAAGGGCTCAGGGGGAGGGGCCAAAACCATAGAGGACTATGTCTGAAGTGTCCTTGGAGAAACTCTTTTGAAGTTAACAATATAATATACAATATGCTTTACATACACGATATATGTCAAAAGACCATTTAAAAATTTAAAGTACCCATGTCTTCAGTCTGGCAAAATGTCAATGATAGTAATAATATACAATGCTTAATGAGGAAAAGTAATATCTATATATCAGCTTATAATGAAACAAAGTAAAGTAGACTGTCAAAAGGATTCTATAACTATGAAGTTCTTCATAAACCGGGGGTGTCAAAAAATGTATACACACTCGAAGAAATGTTAATAGACATCTGTCATAATCAAAACTGTCTGGACACTGATGGTAACCACTCTGAGCACCTCTTAAATTGCAAAAGTCAAAATGTGACAGGTATTCACTTTATTAAGTCTAATATTTTAATACACTTTTTTTCTTTTCATAAAATGGGTGTACATTTTTTTG
>NW_007129083.1:0-786 GCF_000164805.1 Carlito syrichta
AAACAATCTTGCAATATCACCTTATGGATGAAAGTATAAGACATTGTGCTAAGTGACATGAGCCAGGCACACACAGAAAAACACTGTATGATATCACTCCTGTGTAAAATTTTTAAAAAAATTATACTTATAGAGTGAGAAAGTACAGTGGTAGCCCAGGGCCTATAGGTGGGGGAACTTGGAGACACTGTTCAATGGTTACAAAGTTTCAGTTATAATGGAGTTTTAGGGATCTAATGTATAACATAGTGACTATAATTAATAAAAATATCTTATATGCTTAAAAAACTTAAGAAAATTATAGATATTGTGTGCTATTAATACAAAAAATTAAAAAAGCAACTACTTTAAAAAAAAGTGTATTTTCATTGAATGACCTGGCATTTTCTCTATCTTAGTCATGATGCTGTACTCTGCAAGAAAAACTCAGGTAAATCTGATATGTCTAATTCACCAAGCATTTAAAATTTGGGTAAAAAATAAATACAAGATGATTTGGGCCCAATTTATATAAAACAGACTATCATGGAGATTTACAAAGAAGTAATTATTTTGGCTTCATATTAGCATAGAAAATTCTGATAATTGAGAATTGTTGAAAAATTGACTTATATTAAATCAATGTTCAGATCTTGAAAGGAAAACTGATAAAGAACACCAAATGAAACTAAAAACATCAAAAACATTTTCTGAACTCAAGAAAGTGCTAAATATTATTTGGTTGTGCAATAAAAAGCTCGAACTGGAGTCCGTAGTCATAGTAAGTAAAACTGACTGATAGAACAG
>NW_007129084.1:0-775 GCF_000164805.1 Carlito syrichta
ATAATCATGTCTTCTGAAAACACAAAGCCTGTCTTCTCAAGCACAGCAGTACTTGTGAACATGAATAGTGTTTCAGAAAACCAGTGCTAAAGTTAAGAACTAGCTTATATGCTTTAGAGTAAACAAGACAAGACACTCCTGAGACTACCAGTCTGTTTGGATGATCCAAAATTGTCTATTAAAAGACTACCTTGTTCAGTGGATCCTTGAATGGCCACGTAGCACTGAGGAAGCTTTGGGATTGCTGTGAACAGCTTGTTTTCTTCAGTTCTTGGGACTGAAAATCCATCATGTCTACAGCACTTGGCACAGCACTATAGGCCAAACCTTGAAACCAAACGGTCACTCAGTAGTCAAGGTCCCCCTCCCATTATGATGTCAAGGTTCTAAGGCTCATGCCATAACTGACAAACTGACATGCTTGGTTTCCTGGCTTTGCTTCCATCTTTTAAATTTAAAAATTAACCCTTTTGGTTTGAAAAACAGCAAAAAATGTGCCAGATCTGTTAACTATGACCTGAAAAGAACTATGGGCATGGTTGCTACATGAAATTGATTACAACCATGTTTTAAGAAGTCTAATATGTTTTATTAAGTTTATTTTTTAAGTGTAGGAGTCAGTCGTTTTAGTATAGTTACAAAGTTGTAACTCAACACCACTATCTAATTCCAGAATATAAAAAACATAAAAATTAAAAAATTAACCTTTTTATTATCTATTTAAGCAGGATTTACTGAGAGGACAGACAAGCTCCAACAGTGGGAAGGGACCTGA
>NW_007129085.1:0-781 GCF_000164805.1 Carlito syrichta
TATCAGCAATCTGTGCTCTAGTCACTGCTTGCTGCTCTGATCACAAAGGTGCAGACAAAAAGGTGGGCAGCCATTGTTGCTGCACCTTCCCCCATTTTTGGAATGCACACTCCTCATGCTGAAGTAACTTTCAGGGAATGTAAAGGGTCACTGATTTTCCCATCCCCCTTTATCCCCTTTTTTCTCTTCTCCCCCTTTTGGAACCCAGAGTATAAAGGGTAGGACATGCGAAACAACTACATATATGAGGAAAGTTAGAAAGTGACCACACAGGCCTAGGGAAAGATATAGGCTCAGAAAAGACCTCAGAAGACCTTACATTTACACATTAGGCTGATCCTTGTTTTAGAGACAGCCTACTGCAATGTTAAAATGCAAAAACCACTAACAGAAAACAGAAAAACCCAAGGCAATGGGAAGATTCTGATTTTTAGAGTTATCACATTATTATACTCCATTGTCTGGTTTTCAAAAACAACAACAACAAAACCCACAAGACATATATACGAAAACAGGAAAAGCATGGCCCATTAAAAAAAATCAATCCAAACTTTCCCATAAAAAGGATATTTTATTGGCAAATCTACTGGACAAATATTTTAAAACAACTGTCAACAGGATGCTTAAAGAAATGAATGAGAATATGGAAAAAGTAAAGAAAGCAGTGTATGAGCAATATGGAAATATTAATAAAGAGATATTAAACCTAAAAATAAAACCAAAACAATTTCTGGAGCTACAATTACACTAATGAAAGAAAGTCATTAGATGTGTGCAAAGG
>NW_007129086.1:0-4288 GCF_000164805.1 Carlito syrichta
AACTCTGAAAATTCAATGAAAGAAAATCTTGAAGGCAATAAGACAGAAACAACTCCTAACACTCAAGAAATCCTCACTAAGACTGTCAGCTGATTTCTCAGCAGAAACTATAGAGTCTAGAAGGCAAGAAGCCAATACATTCAGAGTGCTAAAAGAAAAAAAAGTTGTCAACCAAAACCCCCATATTTAGCAAAACCACACTTCAGGAGTGAGTGGGAAATTTTAACATTCCCAGCTCAACAAAAGCTAAGGAAATTTATTTCCCCTAGACATGACTTACAAAAAACAATCAAATAAGCCCTATCAGGTGAAATGAAAAAACACTGATAGCAAAGCAGTATGAAGAAATAAACCTCAATAAAGGGAATTACATGGGCAAGAGTATAAGCTAGTATTCTTGGAACAATGGCTTGTAATTGCATTTTTTTGTTTTCTACGTGACATAAGAGAGTAATAGATTTTTTAAAATAATAATTATTAGACTAAAAGCTAGTATAACTGTGACTTTGGTAAGTAATCCATATTTTCTTTTCTCCATAACTTAAGAGACTAACTCATTTAAAATGACTACAAGCCTATCTTGGGACTATTGCAGGTTTGGTTTCAGACCAGTGCAATAAAGCTAATATTGTAATACAATGTTATTCACACAAAATGTTTGCTTTCCTAGTGCATCTACAAGTTATGTTTACACCACTATACTGTATGATGTGTCAACAGCATCATGTGTAACAAAAAACATGATTAACTCTATTAAAAATACTTCATTTAAAAAACGCTAATAACTATCTGAGATTCCAACAAGTTGTAAACTTTTTTGATGGAGGGTCTTGCCTCAGTGTTTATGGCTACTGACTGCTGAGTGTGGTGGTTGCTGAAGACTGGAGTAACAGGGATGATTTCTTAAAAGAAGACAATAATAAATCTTGTCACATTGACACACTTTCATTCAAAATAGATTTCACTGTAGCATGTGATGCTGTGTGAATTTTACCCAAAGTAGACTTCTCTTAACTGGAGACCATGCTCTCGGACCCTGTGGCTGCTTCAGTAGCTAAGTTCATGAATTATTCCAAATCCTTTGATGTCATTTCAACAATGTTCACAACACCTTCACCTGGAGTAGATTTTGTTTCAAGAAATTACTTTCTCTGCTTATCCAAAAGAAGCACTTCAAGTTTTATCATGAGATTACAAGTCAGTGGCATATTCAGGTTCCATTTCTAATTCAAGTTCTCTTGCTATTTCCACCAATCCACACTTCCTTCCTCCACTGAAGTCTTCAACTCCTCATAATCATTCATGAGAACCGGAGTAAACTTCTTCCAAAGTTCAGTCAGTTGATATTTCTGCCTCCTGCCATGAATCATAAATGTTTTAAATGGCATAGAGAATGGCGAGTTGAGTTTTTCCTACAAGTTTTTCATTTTACTTTGCTCAACTTACTGTAAGTTAATTATCATTGTCACTATAGCAGCCATAGCTTTATGAAATGGATTCCTTAAATAATAAGACTTGAAAGTTAAAATTACTCCTTCATCCATGGGCTTCAGAAACAACATTAAATCCTTCCGCACACCTCCATCAGAGTTCTTGGATGACTACATGCATTGGCAAAGAGCACTAGTATTTTTAAATACCACTGTTTTTCCGAGCATGAGTTCTCAGAAGTGGGCTTGAAATATTCAGTAATCCACTTAAACAAGCTGTAAACAGATGTGCTGTCATCCAGGCTTTGCTGTTCCATTTCTAGAGCACTAGATTTAGCATCAGTCTTAATGGCCTGAAGATTTTTGAAATGGTAAATGAGCAATGGCTTCAACTTAAAGTCACCAGCTGCATCAAAAAGAGAGTCAAGCCTGTCTTTTGAAGATCTGAAGTCAGGCATTGATTTCTACTCTCTAGCTAAGAAACTTCTACATGGCATCTTCTTTCTCTGATACAAGGCTGTTTCATCTACTTAAAAAATCTATTGTATAGTATAGCCATCTTCATTAGTCATCTTATCCAGATCTTCTGGATAACTTGCTGCACCTTTTACATCAAGATGTGCTGCCTCATCTTGCACTTTTATTTTATGGAGATGGCTTCTCTTCTAAATCGAATTAACCTACCACTGTTAACTTCCGAGTGTTCTTCTGCAGTTTCCTTACCTCTCTTCATCTTCAAAGAACTGAAGATAGTTAGGGCCTTGTTCTAGATTAGGCTTGGGCTTATAGAAATGTTGTGGCTGGGTTATTCTACCTAGACTACTAAAAATTTCTGAATATCAGCAATAGATATTTGGCTTTTTATCTCTTATGTGTTCACTGGATCAGCACTTTTACTTTCCTAGAATAACTTCTGCTGCATATACAACTTGGCTAACTGGAACGACACTTCTAGCTTTCAGTCTGTCTTGGCTTTTGACATGCCTTCCTCACTGAGCTTTCTAGCTTTTGCTGCATTCCAGGGAATAGGGAGGCCCGAGAAGAGACAAAAAGATTGGGGAACTGCTGCTTGGTGAAACAGTAAAACCCAAATACAACACTGATTAAGTTCACCCTCTTACTTGTGGCGAATAAGTTTGTGGCACTTCAAAATATTACATTTGTACACCAGAAATCACCAGTCATTGATCACCAAAATAGCTATAATCAAAATGAAGAAGTTTGAAATAGCCTGAGCATTAGGTAAATGTGACACGGAGACATGATACAAAGTGACCGCATGCTGTGATAGATGCTCCAAGCAGGGTTGCCACAAACATTCAATGTGTAAAAAAAGCAGAATCCAGCCAGGCTCAGTGACCTCAGCTTATAATCCCAGCACTTTGGAAGGCCGAGGCAAGTGGATTGTCAGATTCCATGGGTTTGATACCAGTCTGGGCAACTACAATAAATTTTTTAAAAATTAGCCAGGCATGTAGAGCACACCTGTAGTTTCAAGTACTTGGAAGTTTGAGGCAGAGGGATCACCAGAGCCCAACAGGTTGATGTTGGAGTGGCCGTGGGTGCCACTGCACTCCAGTCTGGGAGACAGAGTGAGACTCCAACTCAATAAAAAAAAAAAAGCAGAATCCATGAAGTGCATTAAAGTGAAGCACAATAAAACTAGGCATGCCTTATTAGTATATGTTTTGGGGAACACAGTGTATAGAGATGTCACTTTATGACATCAACAAGCAAATGAGGTAGGGACAAAACTGTGAGCTGAGTTTTTTTAAGTTAATTGAAGTTAAGCTGATATAAGTTCTAATAAGAGTAGTTGAACTTCAGGATATCAAATGTCATCCCCATGGTAATCACAAAGATAACTATGGAATATACAAAAAAATGAGAAAGAATTTTAAATATTTTGGTACAAAAATATCAACTGAATGCAAAAGAAGATAATGATACAGAAAATGACAAAAAATCTAAAATGCATATGGAAACAAGTAGCATACTATGAGAAATAACTCCTTTGTTATAGAAACTTCAGGTGTAAATGGATTAAATTATTCAATCAAAAGACTGACTAAATGGATAAAAAAACAGAATCCATTAAAGAAAGGCTGTAGATCGGCAGACTGGATTAAAACCATAATCCAGTCTGGTTTTTATGGTGATGGGTACACAACATTATGAATGTACTTAATATCACTGATTCCTCACTTAAAGGAATAGAAGTAAATTTAATGCTAGGTAAAAAAAAAAATAAATTGGAAAAAGAAAGAAAAAAGATAAGCTAATACAAACAACTCTTGTTATTTCTCATAACTTAATAGAGGAGCTGTAAATGAAATAATAGTGGCAGAGTCTGTTTCTTAGATACCTTGAGCCAACATAACAAAATATCCTAGACAGGTGACTTAAACAACAAACATTTTTTTCTCATGGCTCTGAAGGCTTTGTACGGGAGACCCATTTAATTTTTAATTGTTTAAAGAGATGATGTCTTGCTATGTTGCCCAGGCTTGACTCCAACTCTGGGGCTCAAGCTATCCTCCCATCTGAGCTTCAGAAATAGCCATGACTGCATGACCATGGATGCCAATGAGACTCACTTTAGATCCACAGGCACAAATAAATTAAACATGAAAGAATCAAAAAGATATACCATGCAAACAGTAACCAGAAGAGAGAAAGGATGGCTATACAAATATATATCTTTTAAGACTTTAGATCAGAAAAAGACAAGAGAAAAATGAGGAGACAAAGGATACTGTATATTTAAATGGTTCAACATGGCAAGAGAATACAAGAATTATAAACATGCATTCACCTTAAAACTGTCCATCAAAAATATATATCAAAAACTAAAAATG
>NW_007129087.1:0-780 GCF_000164805.1 Carlito syrichta
GAGAAGAGACAAAAAGATGGGGGAACTGCTGCTTGGTGAAACAGTAAAACCCAAATACAACACTGATTAAGTTCACCCTCACTTGTGGCGAATAAGTCTGTGGCACTCCAAAATAATTACAATTGTAACACCAGAAATCACCAAACATTGATCACCAAAATAGCTACAATCAAAATGAAGAAATTTGAAATAGCGTGAGCATTAGCTAAATGTAACACAGAGACATGATACAAAGTGACCGCATGCTGTGATAGATGCTCCAAGCAGGGATGCCACAAACATTCAATGTGTAAAAAAAGCAGAATCCAGCCAGGCTCAGTGACTCAGCTTATAATCCCAGCACTTTGGAAGGCCGAGGCAAGTGGATTGTCAGATTCCATGGGTTTGATATCAGTCTGGGCAACTACAATAAATTTTTAAAAAATTAGCCAGGCATGTAGAGCACACCTGTAGTTTCAACTACTTGGAAGTCAGAGGCAGAGGGATCACCAGAGCCCAACAGGTTGATGTTGGAGTGGCCGTGAGTGCCACTGCACTCCAGTCTGGGAGACAGAGTGAGACTCCAACTCAAAAAAAAAAGGAAAAAGCAGAATCCGTGAAGTGCATTAAAGTGAAGCACAATAAAACTAGGCATGCCTTATTAGTATATGTTTTGGGGAACACAGTGTATAGAGATGTCACTTTATGACATCAACAAGCAAATGAGGTAGGGACAAAACTGTGAGCTGAGTTTTTTTAAGTTAATTGAAGTTAAGCTGATATAAGTTCTAATTAGAGTAG
>NW_007129088.1:0-746 GCF_000164805.1 Carlito syrichta
ACTCCTTTGTTATAGTAACTTTAGGGGTAAATGGATTAAATTATTCAATCAAAAGACTGACTAAATGGATAAAAAAAACAACCCAATTAAAGAAAGGATGTAGACTGGATTAAAAACCATAATCCAGTCTGGTTTTTATGGTGATGGGTACACAACATTATGAATGTACTTAATATCACTGATTCTTCACTTAAAGTAATAGAAGTAAATTTAATGCTAGGTAAAAAAAAATAAATTGGAAAAAGAAAGAAAAAGTTAAGCTAATACAAACAACCCTTGTTATTTCTCATAACTTAATAGAGGAGCTCTAAATGAAATAATAGTGGCAGAGTCTGTTTCTTAGTTACCTTGAGCCAACATAACAAAATATCCTAGACAGGTGACTTAAACGACAAACATTTTTTTCTCATGGCTCTGAAGGCTTTGTATGGGAGACCCATTTAATTTTTAATTTTTTAAAGGGATGATGTCTTGCTATGTTGCCCAGGCTGGACTCCAACTCTGGGGCTCAAGCTATCCTCCCATCTGAGCTTCAGAAATAGCCATGACTGCATGACCATGGATGCCAATGAGACTCACTTTAGATCCACAGGCACAAATAAATTAAACATGAGAGAATCAAAAAGATATACCATGCAAACAGTAACCAGAAGAGAGAAAGGATGGCTATACAAATATATATCTTTTAAGACTTTAGATCAGAAAAAGACAAGAGAAAAATGAGGAGACAAAGGATACTGTATATT
>NW_007129089.1:0-818 GCF_000164805.1 Carlito syrichta
CACATCGGAGGTTAAAGCATATTTAAAATTATAATTTGACCTTATATTTTAAAATGTCTAAATGATGAAATGTCTATAGAGCAAAGCAGGTTGTGTAGCGTCAAAAGCATGAACGCTGGAACCAGACTACCTGGTTTTGAATTACCCCTCATTATTTATGACCTATGGGATACTGGGAAGACCAGTTATAGTATTTAAGCCATTTTGATGCAAAGGGTGATCAAAGCTACCTCAAAGGGTTGCAAATATTAAATAAGATAATACTACAGGAAACTTGGTATGGTACCTAGCACAGTCATCCTTCAATCGATATTAATTATGCTTACAGGAGATGAGAAGACATGACATTAAATAATAGCAAGCAATGTCATAGATATCATCCTATGTCCAAAAAGAAGAGAGAGAGAACAGATAATAAGAGCAGTTGAGAGACTACAAGTTGTCAAGTCTTTTGTCAGTCGTTCATGTGCATCATCTCATTTGCTTGAAGCAGCCTTGTATCATTCTTTCCATTTTACAGATTGAGAAACTGCAAGCTAAGTAACTGACAGCGGTATCCCTAATAATTCACAGTCAGGTTTTTCTGACTCCAAAGACATATCGTGTTTATACAACTAAATGTATCCTCCCATGTGTAAGGAGGTATATTTTAAACCACATCACCTTTAGACAGCCTCCCAAGTTATTTAATTGACATGTACCTGAGGAAGTCTTAACCATGCTTCAGCACTTGTATTTGGTGTTTATGACCTATGTGATACTGGGAACACCAGTTATACTATTAAAGCCATTTTGATGCAAAGGGTGATCAAAGCTAC
>NW_007129090.1:0-851 GCF_000164805.1 Carlito syrichta
TAAGACAATACTACAGAAAACTTGGTATGGTACCTACCACAGTCAACCTTCAATCTGTATTAATTATGCTTTTAGGGGATGGGAAGACATGACCCCACTCAATCTTTCCTCCCTCACATGGCTTGTTTTGGAACCCCTAGCCACTGCTGACATCACGTTAACAACCCTCAGACAGGAAGTTTCCATTATCTCTCATGTTTGCTAGTAAATGTCAGTTACTTTAAAAAGCCAGACCTTGGGTTTTAGAAAGGCTGGGAGCAGCAGTCAGGACTGTGAAAAGGCTCTGATCTATGTGTTCACACCTGTGTGACAAACACCAGGCTGGGAATTGTAGCTAGCTTTTGACTAAATATTTCTGCTCCCTGCTCAGCCTGATGTCCATCCTGGGTCACTATCACTGTGAGAGAATTCCCTCCTGATTCTGGCAATGTGAATTCTCCTTCCCAGTAACTAATTATTTTTGCATCCACAGAGTGAAGGGTACCTAGGCACTGCCAGCAAGTGCCTACTCCACTGCCATTTGCTTCCCTCTGCTAAACATAACTGGACACTGTGTTTAATTTTTCAGGCTCCAGGCAAGTACTACAGTAAAAGGAATGGAACGTGGAACAAACAAAATTTGAGGATGTTCCAAAACAACTAAGTAAAATAATAAACATTTTGATTCAATATTTTACAAATGCAAAATAATTATAAAAAAACACATGATTAACAAAAATATCTAAATGCACCCTAAAAGAGTACTATGTCATATGTACATAGCCCATGTCATCCATTTTTTTCATTAAAGGGAGCATTCTAACATCACAGTACAAAACCATGCTGTAAGTATTGATTAATCTTTTCCATAA
>NW_007129091.1:0-853 GCF_000164805.1 Carlito syrichta
CTTCCATTTGACCTTGACTTAAAACATTATCTTTCCGTTTTAATAATCTAGGTTACATTATTTCCCTCAATAGGCAGACCCATTCTATTTGATTCTAGGGTAAAGGGTAACTTAATAACTAGAATAATGTAAATGCTCTTTCAATTTGTAGAGTCAACATATAAACAAACCTAAAAGACAATAATAACTATAAAAGAGAATCTAACCAGTACTAAAATCAAAAACATAACAAAAAAAGAAATGGAACTCATAATGTTAATGTAGCAGACTGATGTGTGGCAGGTTACGTCACAAATTTTCTCACTTTGTACAGCAATGAAATCAAAATAGTAAAATTCACATAACAAAACACAGTATAAGTATATTCTTTATCATTATGGAGATAACACCAGAAGAACAAAAACAATATGATGGGAAAAAACTTACGAGTAGATGGTTAGAGAAATTTGAACTAAGTTTCTCATCTTATAGTAGATACAATCTAAAGTTGGAAAACAAAAGATGAGTGTTAGCATATGCTTAGAGGTATAGGTGATCACCACCAACAGAACAAAAAATCTTTTAAAACAGCAACTAGATTAGAAGTGGAACAAAATCAGGTGGAGAATTGGCTCTTCATATGGTACCACTCAGCACCTTTTTATTTTTTTACAACTTATGTGTTAATTTTATACCATAAAAGTTAAAACTAAGAACAAAAATGAAAATGAAACTTTTTGCAGCTGCAGTTGTTGGCACTACGTCTTTCCCCAGCTGCAGCCACTGTCCTCATATCCATGGGCAGATTCACCCGAGATAGGAAGCAATAAAAGGGCAACAGAAAGGAGACTTCCTGGGGTCTTCTTTTGTTTTG
>NW_007129092.1:0-807 GCF_000164805.1 Carlito syrichta
TTTTATTTTTTTACAACTTATGTGTTAATTTTATACCATAAAAGTTAAAACTAAGAACAAAAATGAAAATGAAACTTTCTGCAGCTGCAGTTGTTGGCACTATGTCTTTCCCCAGCTGTAGCCACTGTCCTCATATCCATGGGCAGATTCAACCGAGATAGGAAGAAATAAAAGGGCAACAGAAAGGAGATTTCCTGGGGTCTTCTTTTGTTTTGCTGTGTTCTATCTTTGCAATGACTGGCCCGCTCTTTTGTAATACTAACTTTTCACTACTTTAATCCATCCTATCTACACAAAGTTCTGCTAAACCTTGGGATTCTTCTGTTATTTCTTGACAAGAAAAACCTTGTCTCATTAGCTCTTTCTGTGATCCTTGTATTTTAATTTTAAAAAAATCTTGACAATCATCAACAACTGGTCAGCTAGGATCACCTTGACTCACCTAGGCAGGAGTGAAACAACTATGAAAGAGTGATGACACTTACTACTATCAGAATCGGTAAAATGTAATACATTAAAACAGTGGTACCAACGGAATAAAGCGATGGTCATTACTCCATTCTTCTTGTTCCCACAGAGAAGAAACTTCCTTCTCCTAAAGAGAACACAGATGGAGGAATTTGGGAGTAGAGATTTTCTCAAGCCTAATCAAAAGTTTGCATTCAGGCGCTGAAAGCATGAGACAGTAGGCATGAGGGCATCAAGAAACGTGAACATCTAAATTTTCTGAGAAGAAAGTCTCAAATGCCACTCACTGAGAAGTAGGAAATATAAACAGGAGCATCATTGTCACCACCACCTCACCCA
>NW_007129093.1:0-794 GCF_000164805.1 Carlito syrichta
CCCGCTCTTTTGTAATACTAACTTTTCACTACTTTAATCCATCATATCTACACAAAGTTCTGCTAAACCTTGGGATTCTTCTGTTATTTCTTGACAAGAAAAACCTTGTCTCATTAGCTCTTTCTGTGATCCTTGTATTTTAATTTTTAAAAAATCTTGACAATCATCAACAACTGGTCAGCTAGGATCACCTTGACTCACCTAGGCAGGAGTGAAACAACTATGAAAGAGTGATGACACTACTATCAGAATCGGTAAAATGTAATACATTAAAACAGTGGTACCAACGGAATAAAGCGATGGTCATTACTCCATTCTTCTTGTTCCCACAGAGAAGAAACTTCCTTCTCCTAAAGAGAACACAGCTGGAGGAATTTGGGAGTAGAGATTTTCTCAAGCCTAATCAAAAGTTTGCATTCAGGCGCTGAAAGCATGAGACAGTAGGCATGAGGGCATCAAGAAAGGTGAACATCTAAATTTTCTGAGAAGAAAGTCTCAAATGCCACTCACTGAGAAGTAGGAAATATAAACAGGAGCATCATTGTCACCACCACCTCACCCATTAGATCACTTGAAACATGCACATGCCCTTCCTACCATCTCCATGCTCCCAGGAAGCACACTTCCCAGCCCCACTGAAGTTTGGCTTGGTCATGAGATTTGCTTTGGTTAGTGAAATGTTGGACATCTATCAGTCTGAAAGTTCTGAAGCGAAACCTTCAGAGTCCTGGATTGTCTCTGCCCCTCCAATAGTAGAATGAGATATGTGGAACAGAACAACCCCAGCTGACCTG
>NW_007129094.1:0-866 GCF_000164805.1 Carlito syrichta
CAGTCACAAGTCTTTTAGCTGATGCTTTAAAAGATTTCCCCCAATGAAGAGCTCCAAGATATGTAGAAAGAGAGTGGACAAGTCTCCTTGGAGCCAAGACAACGCCTTTCAATTTAGCTTCGCCAATAAAGCTCATTATCGGCTCCTACTCAACTCCAAAATGTTTGTATCTTAATTGATACATAATCTGTAAGGTGTAAAAGAGATCATGACTGTCTCCTCAGAAACCTTTTAAGAGTAAGCAGTAACATGCAAATGATATAAACAATCTAAGAATTTAACCCTGCTAACAATTTGGCTGAGTTGAAATGACCAAACTATCCACACAGTCATAAAAAATGTGATTTCACAGAATGAGTAGTGTTACACTTCATATTGTTAAAATGCATACAAAGTGTTTCATTGTCACTTTTCTTGAAATCATCAAGCTAAGTAACACCAGTGGCCCACTTATTCCATAAAAACATGCAGAGTCCACGAATTTGTCACTGAGAACCCAGAAATTGCCCTTGCTCTCAGGTGTTTGGCTTTTCATTCAATTCCCTATGTAGCTAATATTCTTTCATTGAATCTTTCCACAGTCAGCTTTTGGTTTTTTATACTGGCTGGAGCCTAGATAAGGCAAAACTGGTACCATACAATGACCTGCAGGTAACAGATTGAAAACTGAATGGCAAAGGCTCATGCCATTCAGACTAACATTTAAATCCACAGCATTAATCTCTGGACATAACTCATAATGGACAATCAATATTATAATAAATCGCAAAATAGTAACAATAGGACCATTGAGTTTTGGCAAATAAAGACATAAATGACTAACATTTAAGTGTTATCAGTAGTAGAAAAGAATGCTGCTACTGCTG
>NW_007129095.1:0-816 GCF_000164805.1 Carlito syrichta
CAGTCCATTGCCATATAGTCCCCTCTCTCCTTAAGACTCAAGCTTCAGAAAGGTCAGAACTTTGCTTCATTCATTTTGGCACTTGGTACATTGTTTTCAGGTACATTAATAGATGTTCAATATGTAATACTTGAATGAATGGGAAAATATGTTCATCTATTTAATAGTACTAAAGTTACATAAATGAATATATATAAAGAAACTAGAACAGTGTCGAACACTAAACATTTAATAAGCTGAATCACTACAAAAGGAGATAAGACTTAGAACAAAGATTAGAGAAGGCTTCTTAAAAACTTTCCTTAAACTGACCTTGGAAAAACAATTGTACCAAAACAATTATACACCTGATGAGAGTATTAATGAAAGTAGAGGAATGAGCATAATAAATACGTAAGGAATACTAGGCTGAGAATAAGACCAAGAGTACAGAAAGGTACAACAATCAACATTCACTAAACTGGAACTGTTGAACTAATTCCAAATGACATTCTTCCACAATGATGAAGCTGCAGGTACTATCAAGTAATGAGGCATAGGGGGCATTAACAAAGCTTATCCATTAGATTGTAACTGCCTCAAGACTTACTCAACTCTGTATCTGCAAACCCTACAACCTACTAGGCCCAAGAAAGCATTTGTTAAGTTGAAGCCTTTCTCACTACATTTAACTTAAAACACCACGTCAATATCAAAATATTTTAAGGTAAGTTTTACACATACAAACTTAACTTTATTTCCTCATTTTCACTTAAAGCTTGATTTCATAAAACAGCCAAAAAATTAAAAGTTCTGCATCATATACTTTTTTTCTAA
>NW_007129096.1:0-793 GCF_000164805.1 Carlito syrichta
CTTCATTCATTTTGGAACTTGGTACATTGTTTTCAGGTACATTAATAGATGTTCAATATGTAATACTTGAATGAATGGGAAAATATGTTCATCTATTTAATAGTACTAAAGTTACATAAATGAATATATATAAAGAAACTAGAACAGTGTCGAACACTAAACATTTAATAAGCTGAATCACTACAAAAGGAGATAAGACTTAGAACAAAGATTAAAGAAGGCTTCTTAAAAACTTTCCTTAAACTGACCTTGGAAAAACAATTGTACCAAAACAATTATACACCTGATGAGAGTATTAATGAAAGTAGAGGAATAAGCATAATAAATACGTAAGGAATACTAGGCTGAGAATAAGACCAAGAGTACAGAAAGGTACAACAATCAACATTCACTAAACTGGAACTGTTGAACTAATTCCAAATGACATTCTTCCACAATGATGAAGCTGCAGGTACTATCAAGTAATGAGGCATAGGGGGCATTAACAAAGCTTATCCATTACATTGTAACTACCTCAAGACTTACTCAACTCTGTATCTACAAACCCTACAACCTACTAGGCCCAAGAAAGCATTTGTTAAGTTGAAACCTTTCTAACTACATTTAACTTAAAACACCACTTCAATATCAAAATATTTTAAGGTAAGTTTTACACATACAAACTTAACTTTATTTCCTCATTTTCACTTAAAGCTTGATTTCATAAAACAGCCAAAAAATTAAAAGTTCTGCATCATAATACTTTTTTTCTAAAGAGTCTTACACTTTATTATCAAGAGTTTTAATTCAGAAA
>NW_007129097.1:0-738 GCF_000164805.1 Carlito syrichta
TTACATAAATGAATATATATAAAGAAACTAGAACAGTGTCGAACACTAAACATTTAATAAGCTGAATCACTACAAAAGGAGATAAGACTTAGAACAAAGACTAGAGAAGGCTTCTTAAAAACTTTCCTTAAACTGACCTTGGAAAAACAATTGTACCAAAACAATTATACACCTGATGAGAGTATTAATGAAAGTAGAGGAATGAGCATAATAAATACGTAAGGAATACTAGGCTGAGAATAAGACCAAGAGTACAGAAAGGTACAACAATCAACTTTCACTAAACTGGAACTGTTGAACTAATTCCAAATGACATTCTTCCACAATGATGAAGCTGCAGGTACTATCAAGTAATGAGGCATAGGGGGCATTAACAAAGCTTATCCATTAGATTGTAACTGCCTCAAGACTTACTCAACTCTGTATCTGCAAACCCTACAACCTACTAGGCCCAAGAAAGCATTTGTTAAGTTGAAGCCTTTCTCACTACATTTAACTTAAAACACCACGTCAATATCAAAATATTTTAAGGTAAGTTTTACACATACAAACTTAACTTTATTTCCTCATTTTCACTTAAAGCTTGGTTTCATAAAACAGCCAAAAAATTAAAAGTTCTGCATCATAATACTTTTTTTCTAAAGAGTCTTACACTTTATTATCAAGAGTTTTAATTCAGAAAAGCAATATTGTTTTTACATCCAAATGAACATTACTGCAATATACCACATTAGAAGA
>NW_007129098.1:0-774 GCF_000164805.1 Carlito syrichta
CATTGTAACTACCTCAAGACTTACTCAACTCTGTATCTGCAAACCCTACAACCTACTAGGCCCAAGAAAGCATTTGTTAAGTTGAAACCTTTCTAACTACATTTAACTTAAAACACCACTTCAATATCAAAATATTTTAAGGTAAGTTTTACACATACAAACTTAACTTTATTTCCTCATTTTCACTTAAAGCTTGATTTCATAAAACAGCCAAAAAATTAAAAGTTCTGCATCATAATACTTTTTTTCTAAAGAGTCTTACACTTTATTATCAAGAGTTTTAATTCAGAAAAGCAATATTGTTTTTACATCCAAATGAAAATTACTGCAATATACCACATTAGAAGAACAAATTTCAAAAACCAAATTGTCTCAAAAGTTAAAAAAAGTTCAACAATATTTGAAAATGAAACACTAAAAAAAAAGCAGAAAACTTTCTCAACTTTTAAGGCATTTATGAAAAACCTACAGACAACATCATAACTTGGTGAGAATGAATACATTCTTTCTCGCATTAGACACAACATATTGCATATTGTCCTTTCACAGTCCTGACTCCACAATTTACAATGAGCTGTGCAAATAACAGCCAGAAATAATGAAAAATGAAGAGCAACAGATACAAATAATTATTCACATGAGAGTATAATTTTTACATACTTACAAATTGACACCAGATTACTATAAGCAAATAAATGAATAAAGTAGTTATACACCAAAAAAGTAGTATTGCCATATAAATGAAAGGTAGTGCACACACACACACACACACGT
>NW_007129099.1:0-8432 GCF_000164805.1 Carlito syrichta
AAGTTCTGTATTTTAGCAGTTACTGTAAAATTCATGTAAAGTGTTGTACTGTAAAGAAAGACATTCTATAAATGTATATAGCATGGAAAACATGGAGCCGTTTACTTATTTCATAATAGTCAACAAGATTCACAGTATAAATGAAATGTTACACGAGTTATACATACGTTGCTTTACCAGTAGATCCATCTTATGTATTTTAGAGATGAGGTCTTGCTCTGTTTTCCATGGTGGAGTGCTATGGCACAGTCATGGCTAACCCCCTCTAACTCCTGGACTCAAGTGAACCTCAGCTTCCGGAGTCGATCAGACTACTGGCACAAGTCACCCTGCTTCATATCTGTGACTCATTCTTTTTTTTTTTTTTTTTTGAGTTGGAGTCTCACTCTGTCGCCCAGACTGGAGTGCAGTGGCCGTTTCCGGCCGCTGCAGCCTCGACCTGCTGGGCTCCGGTGATCCTTCCACCTCAACCTTCCAAGTAGCCGGAATTACAGGCATGCGCTACCACGCCGGGCTAATTTTTGATTTATTATAGAGATAAGTTGCCCAGGCGGTCTCAAACCCACGGGCTCAGGCAATTCACTCACCTCAGCCTCCCAAGGCGCGGGATTACAGGCTGAGCCAACGAGCCCGGTCAGATTTGGATAGCTTTACCCTTATACGTGTGTGTGTGTGTGTGCACTACCTTTCATTTATATGGCAATAACTACTTTTTTGGTGTATAACTACTTTATTTCATTTTATTTGCTTATAGTAATCTGGTGTCAATTTGTAAGTATGTAAAAATTATACTCTCATGTGAATAATTATTTGTATCTGTTGCTCTTCATTTTTCATTATTTCTGGCTGTTATTTGCACAGCTCATTGTAAATTGTGGAGTCAGGACTGTGAAAGGACAATATGCAATATGTTGTGTCTAATGCGAGAAAGAATGTATTCATTCTCACCAAGTTATGATGTTGTCTGTACGTTTTTCATAAATGCCTTAAAAGCTGAGAAAGTTTTCTGCTTTTTTTTTTTAGTGTTTCATTTTCAAATATTGTTGAACTTTTTTTTAACTTTTGAAACAATTTGGTTTTTGAAATTTGTTCTTCTAATGTGGTATATTGCAGTAATTTTCATTTGGATGTAAAAACAATATTGCTTTTCTGAATTAAAACTCTTGATAATAAAGTGTAAGACTCTTTAGAAAAAAAGTATTATGATGCAGAACTTTTAATTTTTTGGCTGTTTTATGAAATCAAGCTTTAAGTGAAAATGAGGAAATAAAGTTAAGTTTGTATGTGTAAAACTTACCTTAAAATATTTTGATATTGAAGTGGTGTTTTAAGTTAAATGTAGTTAGAAAGGTTTCAACTTAACAAATGCTTTCTTGGGCCTAGTAGGTTGTAGGGTTTGCAGATACAGAGTTGAGTAAGTCTTGAGGTAGTTACAATGTAATGGATAAGCTTTGTTAATGCCCCCTATGCCTCATTACTTGATAGTACCTGCAGCTTTATCATTGTGGAAGAATGTCATTTGGAATTAGTTCAACAGTTCCAGTTTAGTGAATGTTGATTGTTGTACCTTTCTGTACTGTTGGTCTTATTCTCAGCCTAGTATTCCTTACGTATTTATTATGCTTATTCCTCTACTTTCATTAATACTCTCATCAGGTGTATAATTGTTTTTGTACAGTTGTTTTTCCAAGGTCAGTTTAAGGAAAGTTTTTAAGAAGCCTTCTCTAATCTTTGTTCTAAGTCTTATCTCCTTTTGTAGTGATTCAGCTTATTAAATGTTTAGTATTAGACACTGTTCTAGTTTCTTTATATATATTCATTTATGTAACTTTAGTACTATTAAATAGATGAACATATTTTCTCATTCATTCAAGTATTACATATTGAACATCTATTAATGTACCTGAAAACAATGTACCAAGTACCAAAATGAATGAAGCAAAGTTCTGGCCTTTCTGAAGCTTGAGTCTTAAGGAGAGAGGGGACTATATGGCAATGGACTGTGAAGTCACCAAGGAGGCTTGTTTAATTATGCACTTCTTTGTCTTTGTTATCTCATGTGGGTGAAATTGTATCTCTTTGTTCCAAGAATTGTACACTTGTTAAGGCCAAAGCATCATTTGTTATACGCTTTAATCTCTCAGTTCTGGAAAATAGATGCCAATATTTGATGATAGATCTAGTAAATGTGGTTAGGAAGTTCCATTTCCTAAAGAGTTTCTGAAGCTCTCTGAGTCTGGGTGGCTAGAGCAGGTCACCAACAGGTGGTTTTCTTCCTAAATGAAAAAAGTAGTTATGCACAAATAAAAATGATTTTGAATTAGGTATGTCATCAAAAGTCTAGAAATCCAAGCAGTAGTCATAGTATAAAGTGGACACTATTAAGACTTGAGCTGTACATAACCATTTGAAATGTATACTAACATTGGAAATATGGATTGAGAATGCAAGCACAAGTAGGGCTTCAGTAAAAATATGGAGATTAAACCTCTAGTGTTTGTTTCAGGGGCTATGTTTAAAATCTTCAGAGAGAGAGAGAGCAATGACTGCTTCACAAATTATTGAATGCCTCATTGCTAACCAGTGGGAATAATAAAGTATAGTTCTTCTTCCAAAAAACCTCAGCAGTAGCAGCATTCTTTTCTACTACTGATAACACTTAAATGTTAGTCATTTATGTCTTTATTTGGCAAAACTCAATGGTCCTATTGTTACTATTTTTGCGATTTATTATAATATTGATTGTCCATTATGAGTTATGTCCAGAGATTAATGCTGTGGATTTAAATGTTAGTCTGAATGGCATGAGCCTTTGCCATTCAGTTTTCCATCTGTTACCTGCAGGTCACTGTATGGTACCAGTTTTGCCTTATCTAGGCTCCAGCCAGTATAAAAAAACAAAAACTGACTGTGGAAAGATTCAATGGAAGCATATTAGCTGCATAGGGAATTGAATGAAAAGCCAAACACCTGAGAGCAAGGGCAATTTCTGGGTTCTCAGTGACAAAATCGTGGACTCTGCATGTTTTTTTGGAATAAGTGGGCCACTGGTGTTACTTAGCTTGATGATTTCAAGAAAAGTGACAGTGAAACACTTTGTTTGCATTTTAACAATATGAAGTGTAACACTAATCATTCTGTGAAATCACATTTTTTATGACTGTGTGGATAGTTTGGTCATTTCAACTCAGTCAAATTGTTAGCAGGGTTAAATTCTTAGATTGTTTATATCATTTGCATGTTACTGCTTACTCTTGAAAGGTTTCTGAGGAGACAGTCATGATCTCCTTTACACCTTACAGATTATGTATCAATTAAGATACAGACATTTTGGATTTGAGTAGGAGCCGATAATGAACTTTATTGGCGAAGCTAAATTGAAAGGCGTTGGCTTGGCTCCAAGGAGACTTGTCCACTCTCTTTCTACATATCTTGGAGCTCTTCATTGGGGGAAATCTTTTAAAGCATCAGTTAAAAGACTTGTGACTGGCTTCCATACCATGTTAAAGACAGGCTAAAATTCTGAGACCTCTAGACATGACCTAGACTCTTCCTCAGTTTTGCTTACCTTAGATTGAGGAATGAAAATAGATTCCAGCTGAGCTCATCAAGGTCTGAAATAAGGATAAGAAGGGACTGACTTGTGCCTGACCATTGCTTCCTTTTCCCAGTGTCATCTATCAAAGATGTCAAACTTAATGGGAATACTTCAGCGGAGATATAACAGCCTTCTGTATAAGTTGGCTTTTGCTGCATAGTAAGCAATCATGGAATAACAACAATAGCATTTTTTTTTCTCATGGGAGTCTGCAGGTCAGCTGGGGTGGTTCTGTTCCACATATCTCATTCTACTATTGGAGGGGCAGAGACAATCCAGGACTCTGAAAGTTTCGCTTCAGAACCTTCAGACTGATAGATGTCCAACATTCCACTAACCAAAGCAAATCTCATGACCAAGCCGAACTTCAGTGGGGCTGGGAAGTATGCTTCCTGGGAGCATGGAGATGGTAGGAAGGGCATGTGCATGTTTCAAGTGATCTAATGGGTGAGGTGGTGGTGACAATGATGCTCCTGTTTATATTTCCTACTTCTCAGTGAGTGGCATTTGAGACTTTCTTCTCAGGAAATGTAGATGTTCACGTTTCTTGATGCCCTCATGCCTACTATCTCATGCTTTCAGCGCCTGAATGCAAACTTTTGATTAGGCTTGAGAAAATCTCTACTCCCAAATTCCTCCAGCTGTGTTCTCTTTAGGAGAAGGAAGTTTCTTCTCTGTGGGAACAAGAAGAATGGAGTAATGACCATCGCTTTATTCCGTTGGTATCACTGTTTTAATGTATTACATTTTACCGATTCTGATAGTCGTAATTGTCATCACTCTTTCATAGTTGTTTCATTCCTGCCTAGGTGGGTCAGTTGTTGATGATTGTCAAGATTTTTTAAAAATTAAAATACAAGGATCACAGAAAGAGCTAATGAGACAAGGTTATTCTTGTCAAGAAATAACAGAAGAATCCCAAGGTTTAGCAGAACTTTGTGTAGATATGATGGATTAAAGTAGTGAAAAGTTAGTATTCCAAAAGAGCGGGCCAGTCATTGCCAAGATAGAACAGAGCAAGACAAAAGAAGACCCCAGGAAATCTCCTTTCTGTTGCCCTTTTATTTCTTCCTATCTCGGTTGAATCTGCCCATGGATATGAGGACAGTGGCTGCAGCTGGGGAAAGACATAGTGCCAACAACTGCAGCCAGAAAGTTTCATTTTCATTTTTGTTCTTAGTTTTAACTTTTATGGTATAAAATTAACACATAAGTTGTAAAAAATAAAAATATGCAGAGTGGTACCAGATGAAGAGCCAATTCTCCACCTGATTTTGTTCCACTTCTAATCTAGTTGCTGTTTTAAAAGATTTTTTGTTCTGTTGGTGGTTATCAACTATACCTCTAAGCATATGCTAACACTCATCTTTTGTTTTCCAACTTTAGATTGTATCTACTATAAGATGAGAAACTTAGTTCAAATTTCTCTAGCCCTCTACTCGTAAGTTTTTTCCCGTCATATTATTTTTGTTCTTCTGGTGTTCTCTCCATAATGATAAAGAATATGCTTATACTGTGTTTTGTTATGTGAATTTTACCATTTTGATTTCATTGCAGTACAAAGTGAGAAAATTTGTGACATAACCTGCCACATCAGTCTGCTACATTAACATTATGAGTTCCATTTCTTTTTTTGTTATGTTTTTGATTTTAGTACTGGTTAGATTGTCTTTTATAGTTATTTTTGTCTTTTAGGTTTGTTTATATGTTGAATCTACAAATTGAAAGAGCATTTACATTATTCTAGTTATTAAGTTACCCTTTACCCTAGAATCAAATAGAATGGGTCTGCCTATTGAGGGAAATAATGTAACCTAGATTATTAAAACGGAAAGATAATGTTTTAAGTGTCAAGGTCAAATGGAAGTCCACAAGTCAATATTCAAACCTTCCCATTATTCATTTGGCCATTACTATCTTAAGTTTTCAAAAAAGTGAACATAAAATGTACATATCTTGGATTGTTCTTGATTCATAGCCACTAAGTCATTTGCTTCTTGACTCTGAAGATGCTAATATTTTTCAAAAGATTATGTTTTTCTGTTCTCTTAATTATTTTCTTCAGGAGTCAGCTGTTATATGTGTTCCACTTGAACCTTCTCATGTTTGCTGTTGGTTTTTCCCAAATTTTTTGAGTGTTTTTTAATCTATATGATTTATGGAAAAGATTAATCAATACTTACAGCATGGTTTTGTACTGTGATGTTAGAATGCTCCCTTTAATGAAAAAAATGGATGACATGGGCTATGTACATATGACATAGTACTCTTTTAGGGTGCATTTAGATATTTTTGTTAATCATGTGTTTTTTTAGAATTATTTTGCATTTGTAAAATATTGAATCAAAATGTTTATTATTTTACTTAGTTGTTTTGGAACATCCTCAAATTTTGTTTGTTCCACATTCCATTCATTTTACTGTAGTACTTGCCTGGAGCCTGCAAAATTAAACACAGTGTCCAGTTATGTTTAGCAGAGGGAAGCAAATGGCAGTAGAGTAGGCACTTGCTGGCAGGGCCTAGGTACCCTTCACTCTGCGGATGCAAAAATAATTAGTTACTGGGAAGAAGAATTCACATTGCCAGAATCAGGAGGTAATTCTTTCACAGTGATAGTGACCCAGGATGGACATCAGGCTGAGCAGGGAGCAGAAATATTTAGTCAAAAGCTAGCTACAATTCCCAGCCTGGTGTTTGTCACACAGGTGTGAACACATAGATCAGAGCCTTTTCACAGTCCTGACTGCTGCTCCCAGCCTTTCTAAAACCCAAGGTCTGGCTTTTTAAAGTAACTGGCATTTACTAGCAACCATGAGAGATAATGGAAACTTCCTGTCTGAGGGTTGTTAACGTGATGTCAGCAGTGGCTAGGGGTTCCAAAACAAGCCATGTCAGGGAGAAAAGATTGAGTGGGGTCATGTCTTCCCATCTCCTAAAAGCATAATTAATATTGATTGAAGGATGACTGTGGTAGGTAGCATACCAAGTTTTCTGTAGTATTGTCTTATTTAATATTTTCAACCCTTTGAGGTAGCTTTGATCACCCTTTGCATCAAAATGGCTTTAATAGTATAACTGGTGTTCCCAGTATCACATAGGTCATAAACACCAAATACAAGTGCTGAAGCATGGTTAAGACTTCCTCAGGTACATGTCAATTAAATAACTTGGGAGGCTGTCTAAAGGTGATGTGGTTTAAAATATACCTCCTTACACATGGGAGGATACATTTAGTTGTATAAACACGATATGTCTTTGGAGTCAGAAAAACCTGACTGTGAATTATTAGGGATACCGCTGTCAGTTACTTAGCTTGCAGTTTCTCAATCTGTAAAATGGAAAGAATGATACAAGGCTGCTTCAAGCAAATGAGATGATGCACATGAACGACTGACAAAAGACTTGACAACTTGTAGTCTCTCAACTGCTCTTATTATTTGTTCTCTCTCTCTTCTTTTTGGACATAGGATGATATCTATGACATTGCTTGCTATTATTTAATGTCATGTCTTCTCATCTCCTGTAAGCATAATTAATATCGATTGAAGGATGACTGTGCTAGGTACCATACCAAGTTTCCTGTAGTATTATCTTATTTAATATTTGCAACCCTTTGAGGTAGCTTTGATCACCCTTTGCATCAAAATGGCTTAAATACTATAACTGGTCTTCCCAGTATCCCATAGGTCATAAATAATGAGGGGTAATTCAAAACCAGGTAGTCTGGTTCCAGCGTTCATGCTTTTGACACTACACAACCTGCTTTGCTCTATAGACATTTCATCATTTAGATATTTAAAAATATAAGGTCAAATTATAATTTTAAATATGCTTTTACCTCCGATGTGCTTAAATGTTACTCTCACTGGCATAGCATCTCCTTATACTATCTCTTCTATTTGATACTTAGGACAAAAATTTCAGTGTTTAATTCAATAAATGAAAGACTAGTATGGACTGAATTGTGTCCCCTGCTTTCATATGTTGAAGCCCAACCTTTCTTTATCTCTCCCTGCCGTGTAAAGATACAGTGAGAAGGTGGTCATTTACAGTCCAGAAGGAAAGCCCTTACCAGAAAATGACCATGCTGGCACCTTGATCTTGAATTTTGAGTCTTCAGAACTGTGAGAAATAAATGTTTGTTTTTTAAATCACCTATGTATGGTACTTTGTTATGTTGGCTCATGCTAAGAAACAGACTGTCACTATTATTTCATTTGCAGCTCCTCTATTAAATTAAAAGAAATAACAAGGGTATTTTTTATTAGCATAATTTTTTGTCTCTTTTTTAAATTCATTTTTTTACATGAAATGTACTCATATTTCATTTAGCATGAAATGTACTCATATTATTTTAAGTGTACAATCAGTGGTATTAAGTACATTCGTAATGTTATGCACCCATCGCTACCACCCATCTCCATAACTGTTCTATCTTATAAAATGTAAACTCTATACCCATGAAACAGGAATTCCTGATTTTCCTGTCCACCCAAACCTTGACAACCACTTTTCTGCTTTTTGTCACTATGATTTTGTCTGATAGACCTAGTTGATTGATGTGATTTAAGTCTTCTGTTTCCTTACTTATTTTCTGTCTGGTTCTATTCATTATTGGCAGTGGGGTGTTAAAGTCTTCAACGATTATTGTAAAACTGTCTATCCCCTCCATTTTTAGTTTTTGATATATATTTTTGATGGACAGTTTTAAGGTGAGTGCATGTTTATAATTCTCATATTCTCTTGCCATGTTGAACCATTTAAATATACAGTATCCTTTGTCTCCTCAATTTTCTCTTGTCTTTTTGATCTAAGTCTTAAAAGATATATATTT
>NW_007129100.1:0-861 GCF_000164805.1 Carlito syrichta
CGTATGTATAACTCCTGTAACATTTCATTTATACTGTGAATCTTGTTGACTATTATGAAATAAGTAAACTGCTCCATGTTTTCCATGCTATATACATTTATAGAATGTCTTTCTTTACAGTACAACACTTTACATGAATTTTACAGTAACTGCTAAAATACAGAACTTTCTCCATTTTCCAAAACTACTAGGCCTTCGATCAAGTCTGCCTTCTTGTATTTTTAAGGTGCATTTCCAGTGTCTTGTATCTCTGAATAGATGTAACAGAAATGAAGGCATTTCCACATTTGGTACATTCATAGTTTTTCTCTAGAATGAGCTATATTGTGCCATCAAACACAACTAGAACTACTATTGGACTTTTCACATTTTTTAGATTCATAATGCTTTCCTTCAGTATGAGTTCGTTCAAGTTTTCAAAAAGAACCGGAAAAATGGAAGGCTTTACCACACTTTACAGGCAAAAGGTTTTCTTCCATTTGATTGTTTTCATTTACTTGAAATCTGGGAAAATTAAGCTATCCAACACTCCTTCTACTCATGGTGTTTTTCTAATTGGAACATCTGAAGCCATTACTACAACCCATACATTCATAGGGTTTCACTGGCATGGTTTATTCCCTGGATTGTTTCCTTATCCAGGGAATTTTGTGTCGTGTTTCATCTATCTAAAATGTCAAAGTTGTTTCTACCTCCTGAACTAAGAAAAAAACACTTCTACTATGACCTCAGTGGTCCAGAGGCAGTTCAAAAACTGGCTTTACACATTCAGGGATGACAGGGAGGATTCTCATACAAACTCACTAAACTGATGATGACTTAGATATTATCTTCTCACCAGTAGGGTGCTCAGTGAAATGA
>NW_007129101.1:0-829 GCF_000164805.1 Carlito syrichta
ATAGATGTAACAGAAATGAAGGCATTTCCACATTTGGGACGTTCATAGTTTTTCTCCAGAATGAGCTATATTGTGCCATCAAACACAACTAGAACTACTATTGGACTTTTCACATTTTTTAGATTCATAATGCTTTCCTTCAGTATGAGTTCGTTCAAGTTTTCAAAAAGAACTGGAAAAATGGAAGGCTTTACCACACTTTACAGGCAAAAGGTTTTCTTCAGTTTGATTGTTTTCATTTACTTGAAATCTGGGAAAATTAAACTATCCAACACTCCTTCTACTCATGGTGTTTTTCTAATTGGAATATCTGAAGCCATTACTACAACCCATACATTCATAGGGTTTCACTGGCATGGTTTATTCTCTGGATTGTTTCCTTATCCAGGGTATTTTGTGTCTGTGTTTCATCTATCTAAAAAGTCAAAGTTGTTTCTACCTCCTGAACTAAGAAAAAAACACTTCTACTATGACCTCAGTGGTCCAGAGGCAGTTCAAGAACTGGCTTTACACACTCAGGGATGACAGGGAGGATTCTCATACAAACTCACTAAACTGATGATGACTTAGATATTATCTTCTCACCAGTAGGGTGCTCAGTGAAATGATCGAGACTAAGTACTGCTGCATCTTCCATGAGAACTGAAAATTTTCAGATGCAATTTCTGCTTTTTAAAATTTAGCTGTGTCTATAAAAGGGGAACACACAATAGACCAAGTAAAGAGAAGTAGGTTCTAAGCCTAATCCAACACATCAGCTGAATTTGTCTTAGAGGAAGTTGTTTGTGTGTAAATCGTGGGTGTGGTAACATGCAAAACTTAACCTCCA
>NW_007129102.1:0-825 GCF_000164805.1 Carlito syrichta
GCATTACATGCAGAAATCAACATTTACACAATGGAAGGTAAAGGCTTGATTTTTTTTACCCCAAAAGAATAAAAGAAATAAAGTAGACACATCACTTAAAAGTTTTATCCCTCTCAGCACAATTCAATCCCAGCAATCTTCAAAATGAAAAAACCTTCAAAACTGCTCTGTATTTGACATAACAGCTAAATGCAGTATCTGACCCCAGAGTGAATCCTGTGCCGGAAAGCAAACATAATTGGGGTCAACTGACAAAACTGAATCATCAATAGTAGATTAAAAAGTGATACTAATGTTAAATTCACTTAATTAGATAACCAAATAATGATTGTAAAGAGAAAAACTTTATTCTGAGGAAATGTGTATTTAAGATAAAAGGCTATGGTGTAAATAACTTCAAAATAGGTTTATGCATACACATTTATAGAGAGAGACACACATTTATAGAGAGAGACACAGAGACAGAAAATGACAATAACTGATAAAGTAATGCAGTAATCTGCTATCAGACAGATAATCTGGAAAAGGGTATATGGCTGCATTAATATTTTTACTTTTCTGTATCTTTGCAGTTATTTCCAAATAAATAAAACCATTTAAAAATAAAATAAATGAGCATTGAAAAGAACATTAAAAACCACCAGAATCACTTTGTATAAGCAGTGACAACTGAAAAATAATGTTTAATTATGATGAGAAATATGAGCTGTGGAAATCACTTTATTACAAAAAATCACTAGGGTTGATGGACGTTAAACATGCAATATTCCCTTCAAGCACTATAATTAACATAGATAAGCACTATAATTAACATAGATTCCTTGT
>NW_007129103.1:0-453 GCF_000164805.1 Carlito syrichta
ATATACTTTATGTTATTTTAAAAAATATAAGCCAGGCTCGGTGACTCAGCCTGTAATCCCACGCCTTTGGGAGGCTGAGGTGAGTGGATTGCCTGAGCCTGCAGGTTCAAGACCTGCCTGGGCAGGCGAGACCTCATCTCTATAATAAAATCAAAAAATTAGCCGGGCATGGCAGCGCATGCCTGTAAATCCAGCTACTTGGAAGGCTGAGGCGGAAGGATCGCAGGAGCCCAGCATGTTAAGGGTGTGGTGGCCGGGAGCGGCCAGTGCACTCCAGTCTGGGCGACAGAGTGAGACTCCAACTCAAAAAAAAAAAAAAAAAAAAAAAAAAAAAAAATATATATATATATATATATATATATATATATATATAGAGAGAGAGAGAGAGAGAGAGAGGGACAGTGAAAGAGGGGGGCTAAGCAAGATCCAATTTTGGGTTGGCAAAATATGCAA
>NW_007129104.1:0-712 GCF_000164805.1 Carlito syrichta
CACGTGGTACTTTCTTTTTATTTTTTATTTTTAAATTTCACAAAGAACTTTCTAAATGCTTTTTCTCTCTCGCCTCCCTTTATCTCTGCTTCCCTCTCCCATCAATATCATCTCTCCCTCTATTTCTATCTCTATCTCTCTTGCATTCTGCCTAAGTCAGAAACTTGGAATTTAAGTTAAATTAAAATTAAAAATACTTACATCAGCACATTTTTTGCAGTCCTCAGTGAAGATTTGAAGGGAAATGCACGTCAGATGGTCCTCTTCTCCAGCCAAACTGATGTACCTAATCATATTCAATAATAACCCAAAATGAAGTCAGAAGAATTAGCCAATGGCTAATTTTCACAGCAATCTATGTTGCTAATGTTTCAATATACTTTATGTTATTTTAAAAAATATAAGCCGGGCTCGGTGGCTCAGCCTGTAATCCCACGCATTTGGGAGGCTGAGGTGAGTGGATTGCCTGAGCCCGCAGGTTCAAGACCTGTCTGGGCAGGCGAGACCTCATCTCTATAATAAAATCAAAAAATTAGCCGGGCATGGTAGCGCATGCCTCTAATTCCGGCTACTTGGAAGGCTGAGGCAGAAGGATCGCCGGAGCCCAGCATGTCGAGGCTGTGGTGGCCGGGAGCAGCCAGTGCACTCCAGTCTGGGCGACAGAGTGAGACTTCCAACTCAATTATATATATATATATATATATATATATAT